>NW_014569868.1:48595-60060 GCF_001313835.1 Polistes canadensis
AAACGAGACTGAAAGAGAGAGAGAGAGAGAGAGAGAGAGAGAGAGAGAGAGAGAGAGAGAGAGAGAGATAAACGCACGCAATGATAAAAAGAGAAAGACAACGGTTGGACTAGGGTGTCAGAAACAGAGGGGAAAGAAAATGAAAGAAATGTTCGAAAGGGAGAAGTGGGGTTGGGTAAAAGTTGACACCTTTTTTTCTCTCTCTCTTTTCTTTTTTTTTTTTTTTACATTTCTATCTCTTTATATACCGGGGAATCCGAAAAAGTCGTGGATGGAAAATAAAAAAAAAAAATAAAAGATATTAAAGGACGAAGGAGACTTTTTTTTTACGATATAAAACAAAATCTCAGACATTTTTATCCGATTTTTCGCATAAGCGCGATTCGAATTTATTATAATTTTGTTTTGCAATTAATGTCTACCTTTTTTCACATTACGAAGAAAAAAGTCAGAATATAATAAGAGAACCAATAGCTTTTTTATTATCAGAAACTTTTTGTTTTTTTCTTGTATAATTTAGTTATAAAAATTCAAATACTTTAACATTGTTAAATCATTGATTTTTAAATTGTGTATTCCACATATAATTATAAAAAGAAAATTAAATAAACTTGAGATTGTGTGTGTAACATATTTAAGATATTTATATAACAATAATACACCATGGTGTGTGTAAAAATATTCTCTACAATAAAAAAAAAAACAAATCCGAATAAATTGAATAAAATAAAGTGCAACACGTATGTGTAATTTGAAAAATGTCTTTCAAAATCGTTTAACAAAACTTCAAACATTTTTATTCGAAAATATTTTCCTTTACACTTACAAAACCCTGTTGTCACTATTCTTTTGATCTACGACTTTTAGTATACCCGTTAGACATTAAATATACTACCTATGTACATATGTACATATGAGAAAAGAGTACATAATGTTCGTTTTAGTTTAGCTATCGTTTCTGCCTACGAGCTAGATCGTACGATATATGTATACACATATATATATATATATATATGCGAAACGATTGCGAAGTTTGTGCTGGTGGTGGTGGTGAGGGTTGTGAGAGAGGGTGAAAGGGGGGAGGGTGAGGAAGAACGACGATCGATGTCTGTGCTTTTCCACTCTTTGGTCACGCACCTACGTATGCATACATTGAAAAAATTCAGTTGGTCTCTTTGTGTGTGCGAAACCACCCTTCGACAATTACTATACCTACCTTTGCACCCTCTGTTTCCTAACCTCCTCTTCCCCCCCCTCTGTTCCTCCCCCTATCATTCTAATCCGTTGTCATCTCCCTTCCACATTTCGTTTTACCCATCTACACTTTTTTTCTTCTTTCCATCTCCCACTTGCTCAACGACCACCCTTTAACCCTTCCTCCACCCTCTCCCCCACCCCCAAACCCGTTTTACTGATTCCTCGTACTCCCAGAAATCGGTTCCAATTTATTTTCATACTCTTCGTATAATACGCGAATATTGTACACGATTCTTGTATGATCTGTGATGAAAATTTTTTGCTATAACCAACAAGACAAAATTGAGACCAATGGGCAAGGCATAGGAATGAATATTTATTGCATTTTTTTTTTGCTGGACATTTTGTTGTTGTTACTACTTCGTCTGTGTATGTGGTTTTCTTTATACTTTTTTTCTTATCCTTCCTTTTTATCGTTTTATTTCTATATCTCTTTCTATAATCAGTTATTTATATTCATACGCGTGTTCGTATAATTTGATTTGTAATTTCTTTATTTTTATATTATTATTATTATTTATATTATATTTGATTTTTTTGTTTTTATTCTTTAACTTTGATTTCTATTTCTGTATTTTTTTTAATTATTTCAATTACTTTTTTATTTAATTATTCTCCCTTTTGCTTATCTATTTCTATTTAATTATTTCAATTACTTTTTTATTCAATTATTCTCCCTTTTGCTTATCTATTTCTATTTAATTATTTCAATTATTTTTTATTTAATTATTCTCCTTTTGCTTATCTATTTCTATATTTTTTCTATTATCTATCTCTCTAATTTCTTATCTCCTACTTTTTCTAATTTTTTTTTTTGTTCACACACCTTTCCCTTCCTATTTTATTACCTCCTTTCTTATTTCTCTTTTTAATTCTTCTAATTTTTCTCTATTATTATTCTTTATTTTTTTTTTGTTATTTCTCTCTATAATCCTTACTCTTATGTTCTTATTCTCTTTTTATTATAATATGTCTATTTTTTTATTATATACATCCTTCTCTTACTCACTTTCTAGTTTCGTACTTTTCTATTTCCCTATTTTAGACTTTCCTCTTTCTCTTTCTATTTTTCTCTTCATTGTTCGATCCTCTCCAACCCTTTTCTAATTCTTTATTCCATCATTTATCATTCTCTTCTGTTAACCTTATTTTTCATCTATTTCTCACTCTATTACATTTGTTCTCTATCCTTTTCTCTTTCTATTCCACACCTCACTTCTATTACACTTGTTCTCTCTCTCTCTCTCTTTCTATTGCTCTTTTACTATGTCTCATTCTCGTTTTATTACTTTTACTTTTTTTTTAGATACACCGTCTCTTGCACATTTTATTTTTTTTCTTTTTTTTTTTTTTTCCTCTACCAGTTCTCCATCCCTTTTTCCCCCCCACTTTCCATCTCACGTTCTTTCTCTATCTATTCCTATCTCTTTCTCTTTCTCTCTCTTGTCATAATTTATTTAGAAAACGCGAGCTTTTCTTCTAAAAGAACTCGTATATCAAAAGAAATATGAATTTCTCAGTACTAACGAACGTTTAACGTTACATAACCACCTATGCTCGTTTTTACATGTTAAGTAAACGCTATAATTATATTATATTTATTATTCTTCATCATAAATTTTTAACCCTAGAATTATACTAACTTTTTTTTTTAATTCCCAAACTACAAACTGAGGTATATATTCATTACCCTCAAGGGTTTTTTTAATCCTAAAAACTGTCCTGATAGCAATAATCAAACTTTTAAGTATATGAATTTTTCTGTTTTTTTTTTTTGTTTTCATGTCAAAGAGAATGAGTGAAGAGCAAATACAATTTAATAATTAATGTTTAATCGGTGAAAAATTAATTTAAATAAATTCGAGTACTGAAAAAACGGATCAAATATTCATTTAGAAGACAAATTTAATTTCACTTGAAAATATATATTTATTTGTTTTTTCTTTGATTATATCTTTTATTTTTTGTTTTTTTTTTTTTTTTTTTTCTCGTAAGGAATTTAATGCACGAATAAAATTGTTTCCCGATATAAAATAGAAATCTAATCGAAAATTCGTTCGTCGAGAGAATGAACTTTTCGATTGAATTCATCTAAAAAAAAAAGAGAAAGATAGATAGATAGAGAGAGAGAGAGAGAGAGAAATAAGGATAATAGAAAATTCTATGTTTGGTTGAAAAAGCTGAACACGAATCTTCCTTTGCTAATATCGACGACAACAAAACTAGTATGTCGGGAAGAGGTCGTTTGATCGATATTCTCAAATAGTAGGAAGGTATTGTCGTCATCGATGTATTATATATATGTGATCTCATAAAATCTAGCATTATATCGTAAAATACATGATATAGATATCATAAAGTATTCTTTTCAAATAGAAATAACTCTTGTTAACTTAATAAACATCCTACTCATACAAATATCTTAAATACACATAATATACTTTAATATACTTTATTATATAAATGGAAAAAATGTATATTTATTTTTGAAAAAATAAATTAACAAATCTATAAGAGTCATAAATAAATATAATATATAAATAAATAACACATTACTTTGTGAATTAAAAACAAAATTACTTATTAGATTTAAATATTTATATTACTTATTAAAGTTATATTAAAAAATTTCAATAGATTTGAGATTAAGTATTTCTACTTTTTTTTTTTTTGTATATTTATATCAAAATACGTGTTATTACAATTTTGTATATTTTTCAAATGAATATTGTATATATTTCAAATGAATATACTTTTCACACGTGTTCATTTAAAAATATAATTTTGTATATATTTCAAATGAATATAATTTTCACACGTGTTAATTTAAAAAATATTTTTATAAGACGTTTCTCGAATATTATTTTCTCTCAATTTAGATTTGAAAAGTATAAGTTTAATGTTTATCTCAAAAATGTAACCTGCGTGAAAGAACTCGAAATACGATCGATAATAATGCAGTAGCCACACCAGCTTGTCTAGATATTACACGTGCAGTAGTGTGGCTGAACAATTACCGGTCCGGTTGCCTCGACGACCCTTCATATTCCAACTTGTGAGAGCACTTGCTCGTCTGTAAAACGATGTAATCCTTTCCTACCATATTTCCCGTTTTTTTTTTTCCCGAAACTAACTTGAAACACTTTTTTTTTGTGTGTACATTTTTACCAATCAATTTTTCTTTCCTTCCCCCATCATCTTTTTCTTTTTTTTATATCACCTGAAATACGTTTCCAGTGTCAACAATTTATTTTACAATTTTTATTTTTTTATTGTATAAGTTTCGGTTTCAATTTTATTTATTTGTTAATTTCATCTAACGAATAATAAATGAAATTTTATATTTAATAATCATATTTTTTGATACTGTGTTATATATCAATATGATATCTCAATCATTTTTTAATCTATTATTTTTATATGCAACAATATGAATGAGACAAATGTTTTTTTATTATTAAAATATTTATATGTTACCGTCAAAGCCGCGGAAATCAGTTCTAGTAAATATTTTTTATACTAAAAGTGAATAGATTTTAATGAAACTTATATTAAATTAAAGTACACTCTTTTGTCTACGCGTAGAATACTTATTCAAGTTATAAATCTATCTGCAAAGGTTTAGAAAATGTCAAAGAATACAATGCTGTAAATTGTACAACTTTGACATTTCTTTGAATAGTTCTAGTAAATATTTTTTATACTAAAAATTAATAAATTTTTATAAAACTTATATTAAATTAAAGTACACTCTTTTTTCTACGCGTAGAATACCATATCGAGTTATAAATATAGAATGTAAACTTCATTAAATGTTAGAGAATGCAATGCTGTAAATTGTGCATCTTTGAAATTACTTTGAAAAGTTTTGGCAACTATTTTTTATACTTAAAGTTAATAGATTTTTATAAAACTTATATTAAATTAAAGTACATTCTTTTGTCTACACGCAGAATACAAATTTGAGTTATAAATAAATCTGCAAAGGTTCGCCGGAAGGCGGTTCGCATTGATAACAATGCCAAGGAATTACTAGCAATGACTACTTTCCAGCTTTGACGGTAACATATATATATTGTGTATTTTTAATCACAGAATTTTATTTTGGTTAAATGTAAAGTACAATGCAATCTCTCAATCATATCCATTATCAAAGTGTTCTGTCATTTGAACAAGCTATTATACAAACAGACTATTGCCTTATCGTATCAATATCGTACTTCCTGTTGAAACAGACGTTGATATATATCATACATATTCTATATACACGCATATACATATATATATGTACATGTGTGTCCTACTATGCAAATAATTTCGAATGGTTCCATCTGAATTTGACATTTTAGAAAAGGGCTTTTGATTTAAAACTCTTGTAGAGGTTTCTGATGGATAAAATAATATAACGATTCGAGTTTATTAAAGATTATAGTCTCCTGTTTCCTCTTTTTTTTCTTTTATTTTTTTTAATATATCGATATGTACATTTTGTGTTAAATTAAAAAAAAGAAACAAGTATTATATTCGATAGTTTTAGTTATACGAATAAAATGAAATTGGTACTCGATTAATTAGAATATTATTTTAATCGTCGTAGATTTTATTTTATTTTTTATTCATAACAACGATTGTTATTGATAATAGAATAAATATTTCAAATAAAATTCACTGACCGAATTGGAATCCAATAAAATGAGAATATCTTAAACGGAGAGATTTTTGTACGATTATATTTGATTTTTCGAATAATAATTTTGTTTTTTTGTATGGAGAGAAAATAATATTCGTATAATATAAACAAAATTAAATTAATCTTTCAAATAAATATTTAAAATTGTCTCTTACACGATTATATAACTCGACACAAAGTAATTCTATGCATAGACAAAAGTGTGTACTTTAATTTAATATAAAAATCATTATGATCCGCTCTTACTATAAGTACAAAAAATATTTGCCAAAACTTTTCAAAGAAATTGCAAAGATGCACAATATACAGCATTGCATTCTCTAACATTTAATGAAGTTTACATTCTAAATTTATAACTCGATATGATATTCTACGCGTAGATAAAAGAATATACTTTAATTTAATATAAATTTCATTAAAAATCTAATCACTTTTAGTATTAAAAAATATTTACTAAAACTATTCAAAGAAATGTCAAAGTTGTACAATTTACAGCATTGCATTCTTTGACATTTTATGAACCTTTGCAGATCGATTTATAACTCGACAAAATATTCTACGCGTATACACAAAAGATTATACTTTAATTGATTAATTAGTTTAAAATTACATGATTAACTGGTATATTCTTTTGAAAACATTAAATTTCTAATCAATTGTCACGATCGCTATTCACTCTGCACACCTAATTATAAGTAAATGAGAACTAATATCAAAGTTAAATGGAATTAAGAAGCAATATAATGAAATAAGAAACTTGCCGGAGGTTAACTATCGGTGATTAAGTCATATTTTTTAACTAACGAATATTGATTTTTCATTTATGTTGAAAAAAAGAAAGTTATGAGATCATTTTTATGCAAAGTTACAGGTTCTGCGTTAAGTCGATTAACTTATATTGAGAAAGTTATTTCTTTCGGTAAAAAAGTAAGAGAAAGATCGTGAAAGAAAGAGAGAGAGAGAGAGAGTGAAGGAAGGGGTGGAGTTGGGGTGGAGTTTGGGGTAGAAAAAGAAGTGAAAGAAAAATATGTACATTGCAATTCATTGGAGACACATTGCTTCGAGCTATTTTCTAACCGTGCTTCTTTTATACCCCCCCCCCACCACCGCCACCCTCCTTTTTTTTCTTGACTTGTGTTAAATTCAGAATTTAAACGTATAATTTTCCAAAAGAAACCGATTTTCTCGCGAGGGTGAAAAAAGAAAAAAAATTAAAAAAAAAAACAAACTGTATATATATACGACGTGATTTTATTTTCACGATTTGTTATTTCGATATATATATAAAAAGAAAAAAAAATTAAATGATAAATATAAATAATTTTCTCTCCTGACAGTTTCTTTTTTTTTTCTTTGTTTTTTTTTTTAATGAAACACTGAGACAACATTTGAAAGAAAGAAAATGGAAATTAAAGAAAATTTAAACGATCTTGTTAACAATTATTTCAAAGATTGAAATGTAATATCCGAAGGGGTGTATTCCAATTTGATCTGGAAGTGAACTAATGTGTCTTCGAATATTTTGTATCTCCCTGATGTCCTATATACTTGCATATGCTACGCGTACCGGGTGTCTCATTTTCAACGAAATATCGTATAAAGTAGAACATTACGTAGGAAAATATTTCAAGTTGAAATTATAATATGTTTTATTTGAAATCAGAAACTCAACTTTATAATCTCACTTCGTATATTTGCACAAATATATATAATATATATAATTTAATAAAATTTATTAGATAAATATTTTTTTATATAAATACACACACTAGCATACATATAAGAAATTAATAAAAAAAAAATAAATAAATAAATGTGTAATATTTCAGGTGTAGTGTTGAATTAAATTTGTCGATAATTAGAATAATTTATTTTACATAAACAAATACGTAGATTCACTAACACACACAAACATATAGATAAATAATAAATAAATTCAATTGAATCTTTCTAATAAGAATTGTTTGAATTGTTTTCTCGTTACTAAACGGAACACCTTGTACACGTGCACGTATACACCATACATAGATAAATATATATATATATATACATGTAGATGGATAGATAGTTAGACTATATAAAGTCACATTTAGTACTGAAGCAAAGTCGACGTAATTTATCGCTCGAAGAGAAGCTTAATTGCTCCTAATTGACTGAAGTAATCGGACTTTCGGCGTTTCCGTCATTTCCGATCGGATTTATCGACTTATAGCTTTGCTTTAGGTAGATAGACCCTGCCGATGTCATTTCTTTTATCCGGATTATTGGATTATACGATTGCAAAAAAGAAAAAGAAAAAGAAAAAAATATAAAAGTAGTCTAGATCAAGTTGATTTTCTCATTTTTGTATATACACTACCTACAGGTACTAATTGTTGGATTATTCAAATGAAAACGAACTCGTATTTTGTTATCAACAAATTTGATAACATTTATTTTTTTCATGCGTCAAAGTTTATAATAAATTATAATGTATATTAGGATTCACACAATATTAAATTTTTCTTCTTGAATAAATGGGGAAAATGATTTTTCTTTTCATTCTATATATTATTTCACATGGAATTCGTGGAATTTAGTAACTTGTGCTCGTACATATATAATAGTATGAAAATTCAATGGGTTTAAATGTATTCAGTTGAGAAGAGATTATACAACCCTTTTTTTATTATTATTATAGTCATCTGGTGCTCTTTAATATACGTATTATTTTATGATTAAATCATACGAAAGTATGGTGAATGTTCATTCCACAGTCATAGATATTAAAATGAAACATATTAATAGGACATTTTGAAAAATCTCTTGTATAAGAAAAATTTGCGAAATGTGTGATAAAAACAATATTATTTATCCTTGTATATCCTTCGTATGAATTTAAAATTAGATTATTATTAGCTTACAAAAATATATAATCGGTATTATTAATTAAATAATTTTAAAATAATATTACACATTTTCTATCAACACAGTTATAAAAATATAAAATAAAACACACAGGTAGTAGGAGTAGTTTTACGTTAATTTATAATTATACAAATTCATTTCTACAAAAATAATGGCAAATGTAATGAAACGTGTTGTAACTTTGACATGAATTTGACATCACAATGCTTTACCACGATATATAGTCGTTAAAATTTTAAATTTCATTCTGAAATAATTAATTTCGATCGATTTATGCGTAAACCAGAGTCTAGAAAGTGTTTTACACACTTATCTATCTTCTATCCTTCGCAATAAAATACGATTACGTTCGTGGTCATGTCAATCATCTGAGACGATCGTAAAAACCACCCTTGTTAAAGTTTCATAATTATCGATCAAATTTTCATCTTTTCAAGTAAAAGAATAAAAATAAGAATAAGAGGTCTTTGAAAAAAAAAAAAAAACATTTCAATTATCGTGTGTGTCCTATTTCGAAAATAATGACGAACATAATATTATGATAATTTTGTTGATAATTTTGTTGATAATTTTTAAAATAAAAAATTATAGTTACATTATAATTGTATGTGTTACTAGCGAATTATTATCACACGTTCATGAAGTTAACACTGTGGTCCTGTAATTCAGACATTTCTCACCTCGTAATAGAATTAGAGTTAGAATGCAAGTTGAAGATGGATGCTTATAATGTAAATGTAACATTGAGTGAGTGAGTGAGTGAATATATGTATATATGTGTATGTGTGTTAGATATTTTCACATACTAGAAATGTCCTTTGTTCGACCAAAGGAAATTTATGAGACACTATAAAGCACTTGGTTGGTGGCTACGATCGTATTTAAGTATACTACATATATACATATGGGATTTATTATACAGATATACATGTATATATAAATAGAGACGTACACACGTACACATAGGTGTTAAAAACCTTTCGTGATTATCAACAACATTTCGTATCTATAAGTAACTCTTGCAAGCATTCAAGAGTTGTCCTATAATGTTAAAAGCCATAATGAATAAATCAAAGTGTTCACGGTCTTTCCCTGACAAATTATTTGTGAATATAAATGAATCCTTATAATAAATCGATGATCATATTTTTCCCCTTCTTTTCGTAATATGTTAATTCAACTTATGCATGACGTCATAATTTGTTCTCTTATTCTTCTTCTTCTTATATAATTTCGAATTTTTCTAATATCTATAATGGAAGTATTTTTAGAACATAAATAAATAAAGTAATAATATTCGATTGTTGGAATGAATATAATTGATCGAAATTTTGATTACAAAATGGATATTCTTTGATAGATACAAGAATGTAAGTTCAACTAATCATTTTTATTGGCTCTCTTGATAATAATATTATTGTTTATCTACGATTGCACATTTTTATTATTCGAAGCTCATAAAAATTATAAGAGCATCTTTACGTATTTATGTTGTTCCCTTCGTAGGATATGCCACTGGTTTATTTATCAGTCGGGCAAGGTCGAGTAAACAAGAAAATAAAAAAGTAAAACACGTGAGAGGAACGAGTTTGAAGAGAATAGTATCTTGAAAATATGAAACGAAGCGACAGGGTTTTAGTATTACGTGAAAACGACCAATTGGGTGATTGGGTGGGCTGGGGGTAGAGGGTAGAAGAGAATTTTCATTTTAACGTTGACAATGATTCAACGTAACGTCTAATAAAAATTATTTACTTCATATATAAATTATTCATTTATTATTATTATTATTATTATTATTATTATTTGTATTTTTGTGTTTATTATTAATATTTAAATATTTATTATAACCCTTCTTTTCTTTTCTTTTTTTGTATTACAAATTTTGAAAGCGATAAAATATTACAGAATTAATAAATTGAATTAATATTTTATTCATTATATATAATTGTAGTGAAAATATTTATGATTGATTTGATTTGTTGAATTTTTGATAAGATATTTAATAAGAATTTTTATTTTAAATAAATAAAAATATGATCTACGCAAAAATATTTCAATGATGTAACACTGTTGACAGAAAACGAAAAATAGAAAAAGAAAAATATAATTCACGTAATATAAGAAAATCTGTCAAGTTTGAACGTAAATTATATTTCAAGTTTGAAGTTTAACTGTCAATGAAAATAAAGATTTAAGGTATTACGATGTTATTTTAACTTCTTCGTTCGTCGAGTAAAATAACTTGCTCGTTAAAGAACTGCTTCTTCTTCTAGTTTTCCTTTTTTCTTTTTCTTAACGTTCTCTCGGTAAAATGTCCGGTGATTCGTGACAAGAGTATTCTTTCCATCAAGATAACAGAGTACTTTTAAGGGCTTATGTTACAGAACGTGAATGTTTTCTCTATAAAAGATGACACGTTTTTAAAGTTTATAAATCAGAATTTAATCTTAATCGAGTAGACTCTCATCCATTGAATGAAATATCTCACACCGTATAAATACATTTTTTATTTATTTATTTATATAAATGTGTGAGAAGGAAGTATAACTTCAAAAACAAAATTAGAAATATTAATTTTAGGATTTATTTGATATATATAATATAAAAA
>NW_014569868.1:60764-71731 GCF_001313835.1 Polistes canadensis
TGTATGTATTGTTTCAATTTATTCTTTACTTATTCCACTGCCATACTAACTGACACATATTTATAAAGAGAGGAAGAAAAAGAAAAAGGAAAAAAAAAAAGAAATTCAAATGATTATTGATCGTTTCACATCGGTAAAGTTGACCTTTACCAAAGATGAACTATAATCATCTCATATATCATACTCGGAAGAAAATGAAGAGAAAAGCTGACGCATCCTTTCAAACAACTTTTCCCATCTCTCGTTTTAGTTTCAGATAAGATAAATCGGATTACATATCGCGCATCCCACATCTGCGGAAATTATCCGAAAATATTCTATATACTCGTATATTATATATTCGTTCCTATACGCGATAAGAATCTACGTTTATGGGATACCACACGGGAAGATAATTACAGGCATGTAAATATCCGATATGCTTACAATTATCAAGCTTGTTAATAATTACACGTTGCTGAGTGATTTGTATTGTTGTTATCTAAAGTTAATCATTATCACCCCCCAGTAGATTGAAATCCCTAGGGTTATAATGATTTTGTTTGTTGATAAGTAGTATAAACAGAAACGTATCAGACACGCGAAATATTATATTTTTCTTTTTATTAATCAAAGTAATTCGCGTTTTTCGTTTATACATTTTTTTTTTGATCGTTTATCTCTTTTAAAATTAATTTTTCATATTAATGATTATAACTATAATTTATATTTTGAAAATATTTACGTTTATGTATTTTTAAGAAGTGAAGAAGAAGGGTGTGTGCATAAATATTTAAAAAAATAATTTCAATTTCTTTCAAGTGTAAAGAATGGAATGAGAGATTCACTTTGAATATTGAAAGATAAGATGATTTTGATTTATATTTCATATCTTTTTTACTTTTCATTTCTTTATTCTCTTATTTATATTCTTGCAAATACAATGTACTTTCGTGTGATACATTTTTTGCTTCTACTTTAAAGTATACATTTTTTAGGATATAAGTCATATTTCTAATGTACCATACCTTAGATACCTTTCCTTGTCATATTTTACGAAACTGAATACTTCTTTGAAGATATTTTTATTAAAAAGATAACGCTTACATATATATATTTAGAAAACACATAAAGTATGTGAAAAGTGAGTTATATTTTTCATTACTTTAATACAGAAATAGATCAATAAAAATATATCTTTGCATAATAATAAATTATTCGGAAAATAATTTTCGTTCGTTTAACTTTGTTCTAGTTCATTAACTGGGTCAAGAGATTGTAAATCAATATTAACATGAGTAATTAATTTAATTATTTATCGAATTAATTATAAACACACAATATAACAGTATAACTTTAGATAGAAAATTCACATACTCTCGTAATTTGGTCATTTAATTATTTCAAATAAAAATATTCAAAATATATTTGAGAAAATTTTTTCAAAAAAAGTGTGAATAATTTCTTCTTTTAAGAAAGAAAAAAAAAAAGGAAAGAAAATTTGTGTTGCTGTTCGAAACGAATAGCTCGCACGTGTTCGAAGCGAAGCATTAACTTAGAAACGTTTTTAACATGTTGATCGTTCTCTTCGTTGAAATTTGTCGATTTATTGGCACCATCCTTATCATTTTTAAAAGGTCTTCCTGCCAACAAGAAGACACGCTCGTTTGCTCGAACCACTTTAACAAAAAAAAGATGATCATCGACCTCTTATGACAGGAAAGATGAAATGAGTTGCAAGAAAAGTTTTATCGAGTTTAACGAGAAAGAACTTATCGATCATTCTTTCTTTCTTTTTCTTTTTTTTTTCCTTCCTTTCCTTTCCTTTTATTTATACAATCGGAAAAAAGTCACGAATAATTTAAAAATATATATTATCTAATAATAAAACATATATACGAATGTGTGATCTTAAATATTCGTGATTTATATTATACTAACGTATATACGTAATATATAATACATGTATGAACATAAAGGGTGAGTCCAATAAAAAATGTATGTGTTTTAAAAATAGAAAGATATAATATTTAAACTTTAACATTTTTACAAAATAATATTTAAAATAAAAGATAATAGTCTGTCTAATGTGTAGAAGAAATTAAAAAATTTAAAGAGTTATACTTTGATATATTTTCAAATATATAATAAATATTATATTTAATTTTATAACTGTATTGTAATATTTAAAGATAAAATATTTATAAAAAAAAAGATAATAGTCTGTCTAATGTGTAGAAGAAATGAAAAAATTTAAAAAGTTACACACACTTTGATATATATTTTCAAATAAAATTATATTTAATTTTATAACTGTGTATGGTAATATTTTAAAAGATAAAATATTTATGAATGCAATTAATAGGATTTATTTAATGATAATAGAATTTATCGACTCACCCAGTATGTGTCGTCATATATATACATATATATATGTTATTATGCTTATGCAATATATATTCGTATTCTGTCGGCACTTCATTTATGTACCTACGCTTGGTATATCCTACTTGCATGCATTCTGATGCGCTTTAAGGTAACCCCCCTGTTGTACGTGTGCAAGGACTCGGTCGAGGCCGTTCTCGTAATTTCTTCTCTCCTTTCCCATTTCCCTCACATTCTCCATCCCTTTAACACACCCCCTTCACCCCCTTTCCTCTTCTATTTTATCCTAACTATACTAATACATTTATTTCTCTACAATATTTAAGTAATTAAATTCTCTTCTTCCTAGAGAGATATAAATATATATTATATTATTTTATATGACAGTGTGTTGTTTAACATTTTATTTCATTAGAATTTTTATTATATCCCTTAGATTTGTTTTACGAATTAATTTTCATGAAAATTATATCAACTCGTGTGTGTGTATAAAGACATGTTTATGAATTGAATTTTTTAGATTTTGTTGTTGTTATAATATTATTTTTATAAGAATTATTTCACACGATTAATATTATAGAAAATTGTGCGAGACTCTCTGAAAAGGGAATACAAGTATTATTTATTTTATTATATATTTTTCATTGGTATTAATTGTTATTATTTTAATAACGACATTATAGACAATGTTTATGCTTGTATTATAATTTTGTTAATAATCGTATTCATTTATTTATTAATATTTAATTTATTATTATTAATTTGACAAATGAGAAATTATCTATTATATTTTATTCACTATAAAAGTAATTGTCATATTTAAGATTATATTGTTTCATTTAATGAGATTTTAATATAAATTTCAAATTAAATCGAAGCTTATAAAAATTGTACTCAGACACACACACACAAACACGTTATCTTTGAAATATGTCGATTCCTTTTAATTTCTTTTTTTTTTGTTACAAAAACGCATAAATAACGGATCGGTATTATTTCAAGTATGACATAGAAATTGTTTCTCTGTATCTTTTAAATCAAAACGTGAAATAAACCTTAAAAAAATACAAGCAGAGAAAAAGAGAGAGAAGAAAAAAGTACAAGCAGAAAGCTAGCTAGATAGATAGATAGATAGATGGGGGAACGTTGGTACTTTTGTTTCATCGATAAAAATTTTCTATCGATGTGGGACAACACAGATTGATCAACCAGCTCGTTTATCTTCTTCGAAACATTTGATGAGAAACAAAGAGAGTTTGTGGATGAGATAGTGTGGATGTGCTTGACGCGAAAGAGGAAAGAAAAAATTAAAAAAAAAAAAGAAAAATAACAAATACGATTGGACAAAAGTTATATTCGTCCACCCCATTTTTATTTTATATACGATCAATTAATAGAAAATCACAAAAATTTTGCAGATAATATACATTAATGTTAATATTCAAACACAATTAATAATTAACATTACAATTATATCGATAATTTATGTATATTGATCTTTACAAAATTTCTTTCTCATTTATATTATATACAAAATTATATTATAAAAATATATCATATTATATTATAGTCAACGGGTATGGTGCAGTGACAATACTAGTTCCTGCTTCGATCATTTAAGTCAAGCACCGCTTTGAGTACGATTAAAATTTGGATGGGGGTGACCGCTTGAAAAAGATTTTGAAAAATCGGTTTTCGTGGTGTCGATTTTTTCGGTCGCATCGTAATATTCACTTTCGTCTCAACTTTTTCCTAAACACGCGCAAAAGAAAGTATATATTATATTATATAAAAAAAAATATAATATTATATATACATAATTATATATTATTTTCAAAAATAAATGACATACACACACATTTGTTGTACATTTAAAAAAATAATAAATAATGATACACATACAGTTTTACATTTAAAATAAAATGATACACATAGAAATCTGTAGATATTCTATTAGTTTCTTTATAATTATCATTTGTATACTATAAACCATAAGAAAATACACACAAATTGCAATAACATTCTCTATAATTATTGCCAAAGCTGAGTTCGGTCTCGTTTTTCTCATAGAAACGATTCTAACGGCAATTAAGTCTCCTTGGCGTCGAACCAATTATGGTTGCCCTCTTGAGAATGTTCCGACACGAAATAGAATGAGAGAGAGAGAGAGAGAGAGAGATAAATAGAAATAGAAAGAGAAAGACACAGATTCTAGAACCGAGACTCGGAGTTTACGTATCCAACGAGTGTGTTCGTGAGAGAGCAGAGTTTTGCGGTCAGCACGAAACTTTCCTGTCACGGAAATTGTCCGTTAAAGGGACCCTACGAAACCTTATCTCTATTTCTAACAAACATACACACGTACCTACATATATAGACACAATCTCACTTTGAGCTTGCAATAATAATTAGTCCTATTACCGAAAGCTAAAAGTATTTTATACTTTAATCAACATGTTTTTTTTTTTATCTTACTTTACAGTGTTATTTATTTTATTTTATTTTATTTTTTGATGATAAAGAAAAGAATAGAAAGTTTATAACAAGTTTCGAAAAAGTAGAAACGAATCATCGAGTTTGTTATTTCGTTATTGGAACGTGTTACATAAGTACGAAAATAAGTTACATTTTTATTTGTTCAAGATCGTTGATTCAGTTTCTTCTTCTTATTCTTCTTATAAATTGTTTTAGAAAAACGAAATTTTGTTTACCCTAATAAAACTGGTATGCCACGTGGTACTCGTAGACAAGTATTAAGAACTAGATAGGGGGGGTCTATCTTTATGTATTTTTATATATTTATGTATGTATGTATGTATGTTTATACGTGTATATAATATAACCCAAAACTCATTTGCATGGTTATAGGAATATTTTATACCCGATAGAAACTCCTTCGAAACAACGATCGGTTTTCATTTTGTGCTTCTTTACTAGATCCCCTTTTATCCATTTCTAAATGTCCTTCTATATTCTATTATAGTTTTTTTTTTTCTTCTCTCTCATGATCAGTGTATATATATATATATATTCTGAGGGTTTTTATTTGTTCGTTTTCTTTTCACATTTACATTTAAGTATCCTATCCTCATAGATAGATCTACATATTTATGTAGATGTGTTCAGTAATAAAAACAGGTTTTTATAGAGTAATGGGACAATTCCAACTTGTTATTTTTTTTTTCTTA
This sequence comes from Polistes canadensis, assembly GCF_001313835.1. Lineage (NCBI taxonomy): Eukaryota > Metazoa > Arthropoda > Insecta > Hymenoptera > Vespidae > Polistes > Polistes canadensis. Next base: position 66,317 of record NW_014569868.1, read on the forward strand.
TTCTTCTTCTTTTTCTCTCGCGATAAGATATTATCATATAATACTATTTTTCCAGCTGTCTTATGTTATCTCTATTATTTTATCTTTTTTTGTTATATGGAATAAATATCATCCTGATACGTGAATATAATGCATATACATTTATTTACAAATAATTATTTTCTCTCTATAATATGTTTAATTAGATATCTGAATTTTAATATTGTTTTTCATCTATTAATACATTTTATATTAAACCTTTTCTTATAAACTAACGTAAAACACATAAAAATTTATTTAATTAGTTTCATTTTGTTACGTTTGTATCTGTAAAATTGTTCGATAAAAGAATCGTTCACGTGTCTGGTTAAGTTAACAGAAATTATTTCATATTTGATTTGATTATTTCTTTAACAATATTTTATTTATACTCTTGATTGACATTTAATATAAACATTATTTAATAAAATACATGAATAAGGATTTATTTCTTTTTTTTTTGTACAGAATCAATCATTGTGATTAGATCACATAATAAAAATTTGTATGCATTAATACAATGTTCGAATAATATCTAAAAAGAATATACTTATCTTCTTTTGCATTCTCTTTCTCTCTTTCGGAGATTGTTTCTATTTTTTTTTTATGTGGAATTTCTCTAACTAGATTTATAAATAAGATCGAAAAAAAAAGGGAGAAACTTAATTTCCGGTTAAACGAGCAAAGCTAGCAAGGCTTCCGAATGTACGGAATCTTCTTTACTTAACATTCACATTGGTATGCAAAGATTCTTGAATTCCAAGCGTTGTTACATGACTTCGATACTATGTACATGGATATATAAGTACATATGTAATATCTACTTATGTATATATGTACTTAAATATATGCACATATAATATATATATATATGAATGTATGTATGTATGTTGAATATAGCTAGCAAGTAACTATGTGATATTATTTAAGTAATAAAAATATAAATTGTAGCATATATTTTCGATTACGTAACATTTTCAACAATCATCAAATTTAAATATAACACGTGATAAGAATCTACATATATATTTATTAAGTATGGTAATAATTTGTATTACCATTTTAATTGCAATATGTTTTTATGTTTAATTAACGAGTACCTAATTTCTAAGTATTTAACATTCTAAAAAGTATAATAAGATAAATTTATAAGCTTTTATTGTTTTATTTATTTGATCAATATTTTCATTAATTATCGATATAAATAATTTATTATTTATATGTAAAACATTTGATTAATACAATATTGTTTTAATTATATACAAATTCATTTATATAATGTGAATTATCAAACCTAACGTACAACAGTGGCTTAAGAATCAACCTAGTACGTTTTTTGTTTCATTTAATTATTATAAATTATATCTTATTTATCTCTTAAAAAAAAAATCACACAGATTTACATTAAATAAAGAAATGTAAAAAAAAGAAAAAACTTATCTCTTCTGTAGGAGATTAAAATTAAGGTTAGAATTTTTACTAGATAATAAAATTTCTTTGTCATGTTAGTTGCGTGATCTCATGTACGAAAAACTTTTCGACAAAATTGATCGTCAATCGTGATTAAAAGTGACATTTAATCTGACAACAAGTTACCAAGAAGGAATCGGGGCCACCAACGTGATTTATTGATTTTTTCCTGCGCGTTTTTCCTCGGTCAAAACTAACGAGCTCGAATTTTTCTTTTTTTTTTTTCCCCTTCCTCCCTCTCCACACTCTCCTACTCGAAAAAAAGAAGAAAGAAGAAGAGAAAAAAAAAACAAGAAGTCAACACTTCTAGTTGAACATTTGGAATGGGACACGAAGTACGTGGTGGGTGGGTGGTTGGGTTGGTTTTCTATTCGTTTTTCTTTTTTTTTCTCGTAAGGGTTGGACTCATATCCCTCCGAGGATAAAAGTTTTCGACGAAGGAAACTTTTCTTTTTTTTTTTTTTTTCCCACGAAAGGGGGGAAAAACTTCGAGAAGATTACATTCCTTTTGGGATACGTAATTTAATAACGATCTTGATGTGAGAATGACCAAAGGATAGTAACTGGGAAAAAGAAAAGAAAAGAAAAATAGAAAAACCAAAAAAAAACAAACAGCATCCTCCTAAAGTGATCCCCCCCCCCTTCTTTTTTCTCTTCTTTTTATTTTTTTTTCTTTAATTTTTCTACGACAGGAGAAAAACGGTAAAGATTTAAATGCATTAGTTTGAAGTACCTTTTACTTTTTATTATTAAAAATAAAAAAGGGATGAATCTTTTATCTTTGCTGTTGCTACTATTGTTGCAAAAATGCAGCAATTATTGCGTTTAGATATTTTTATCTCATCTACCCTTTTTATTTATTTATTTATTTATTTATTTCTATATCTCGTTTTGTCAGATTTATCCTCATTTTACATTTATATGTATAACTATAACTAAACCACAGTTATCGATTGTCTTCTTTCTCGAGAATATTCATGAACAGAGAGAGAGAGAGAGAGACAGAAAGAGATAGGGGATGGGGGTGGAGGAGAAATAGAGATAGGATACTGGTCATCGAAAACGAATTGAATTTATCGATGAATCGTTGTGTGTGTACTGCATTGCGGTGACTTTTCAAACGCAACATAACTATTCCATTGAATTGAAAAGAGAGAGGAGTGGTGCCAAGGGCTCGTTTAGTCCAATTTTCTATCTCTCTCTCTCTTTTGGAAAGTAAATGGTAGAATTCGAATGATTAATTTTATTTATTTATTCTCTCTTAGTTTATATCTATTTATTTATGTGTATATATTTTTTTATTAAGGAATATATTTTTATTATATATATTATATATATTTTTTTATTAATAATAACATTAATAAAATATAATAATATTTTTATAACAATTATAATGATATATATAATATATATATAATATATATTCTTTTTATTAAGGAATATATATATTATATATATATTGTTTTGATTGCACAACTTACAAAGTTTTTTACAATGTCTTATTATTACTATATTTAATATATATTATATATATGTTTCTTTTTCGAATATATTGTATTTTGTTCTATTTCATTGAATATTTTTTTTGTATAAAAAAAAAAACAATAATTGATTAGCAGAGAATTAACAAGAATTCATGAAATCCCCATTAATTTAAACTTTGTTTATACGCCGTACGTAAATACAAACGATCCTTCCCTATCGACGCAATAAGGATTTGTCTCGTTTATTTGAATCGCTATCCCCTTGAATTTCCGGATTTCCACTACCACCCCCCTGTCAACCCTGAATTTATAGAGAAAATCCGTTAGTTCGATAAATCAGAGTACTTGATACGCAAAGACTGTGTTCCGGTTACTCCTGATAATTCTTTTATTCCGACTTTCTTTATTTCTTTCTCTCTCTTTCTCTTTCTAAATACTTTTTTTTTCTCTCTCTCTTTTTTCCCCGATTTTTCTTTCACCATAGAATTTAATCACCATTTTTCATTCCTTCTTTCTTTCTTTTGTTTCAGTTACCGAAAAGGAAATTCGACAGTGGTAAGTTTTACGTTACACATACACACACACACACATACACATATAATAATATATATTATATTTAAATATATATTTTGTGATAAAAAAAACTCTGAATAATAATTTAATCAAATCTTTTGACTAATCATTTTTCTCAGGCACAAAGGTTTTCTCAAGGATTGTCCAGATGGTTTATTAACCGAAGAGGTAAGAAATCATTGCGAAAATTTTTATATCAATCATTTTACGATTGTTTACTTGTTTTTTTATCGCGTCGTAAAGAAAAATTTATAAATAATGTAACACGTGAAATATGACAAATTTTAAAAGAGATTGACTGTAAAAAAAAAAAAAAAATCAAACGAATTGAAATATTGAAATAGAATTTTTTTCAATAATAGCTTTTTTTTTTCTTCTCTCATTCAATCGAGTCTAACAAAATTGTTCAATTTCATTTGAAATTTTCAGGGTTTTATTAAAATCTACAAGCAGTTCTTTCCCCAAGGTGATCCATCCAAGTTTGCATCCCTAGTCTTCAGGGTGTTCGACGAGAACAGCGTGAGTGTCAGCAAATTATATGAGAGTTCACTTCCGGTTGCATATCCTTGCATTCAATTTTATTACATCCGAGAGAGATGTTATATAACAATTTATGAAACTTATTAAAAAATTACACAAACGTCATTCAATAAATAATTAAATTCATTAAATAATTCAAATAATAATTTGTCAATTTTTATTCTAACGAATATTATTCCAAAAACAATTTCTACGAATGATCGAATTAAATAATAATGATGATGATGATGATTAAAAAACAAACAAACAAATAAACGATAGATATTAATTTAATTTTTATTTTAATAAGTATGATATTTTTTTTCTTTTCTTTTTTCTTTTTTATTTTTTCAGGATGGCACGATAGAATTTGAAGAATTCATAAGAGCCCTTTCTGTTACGTCACGAGGTAAATTGGACGAGAAGCTACACTGTAAGTAACTAACGAGTTGCTAAGAAAAAGTAGGAGGAAGGTTTTAGGGAGGAAATAGGAAGAGGAGGAGGAGAAGGAGTAGAAAGGGTAGATCCTTTTCTCAAGGAGATAAACTTTATCTTTGTGAAAATATAAGAGAAAAGATTTTTCTACTATTTCTGAGAAACTCTTATACGGGATTTAACCCTCTATGAGAGAGGAACGTGTAATTTTTCATACTTTTTTCTTTCTCTCTCTCTCTTTCTCTCTCTCTTTCTCTTTCTCTCTTTTATTTTATTAGATTCGTCAATTTTTTCATTTATTTTACTATTATTAATCTCTACTAATATATATTATAAAATAATTCATATTTATAACATATAATATAATACAATTTGATTTATTTTAATAAGAAATTTACTTTATATAAATCTTTTTGTTTAATCCTATATATACAGGGTGTCCAACATAACTCTAGTCACAATTTTTCAAGTACTTGTGATATATAACATGACAAACAAAAATACTTTAAATAAAAGTTGATCTGTTTTTTTGATTGATTATACATTGCAATAAAAGAAAGTTAGACAGAAATTTTTCTTTTTTTTTTTTTAATGTCTTTTAAGGCTACCCTTTATTTTTTTAAATAGCACTTAGTATTTTTGACTTAACAGTATTATAGCTATACTAAGATCTTTGGATGGCCATTAAAGCAAAGAAATACAAATTTCACACACAAACAAGCACAAATTATATATTAATATTTTGTATACTAATATATCAAGTGCGGATTTTAATGATTTTTATATTAAATTAAAGTGCACTCTTTTATCTATACGCGTAGAATATTTATTCAAGTTATAAATCTATCTACAAAGGTTTAGAAAATGTCAAAGAATACAATGCTGTAAATTTTTACAAATATTATGTGTAATAAAT
>NW_014569868.1:72901-77196 GCF_001313835.1 Polistes canadensis
TCCTTCCATATCAAATGCAACCCCAAATGGATGGTCTGTGACTGATAACAAGTAATATATTTTCATTTGATTTATTTTATATTATATATTTATTTTATATTTTTATTTAATTTTTATTTAATTTCATATGATCAAACTTCCAATTAATATTGAATTATTTTGTTTGTATGTATAATATATTAATGAATTTTATATCCTTTTCTTTTTATTATTAAGATTTACTATACCATTTAATTTTATTGCTAATATTGATATGAAATTTGTTATCGAATTTAATAATTTAAAGTAAACTTCACTCATCGATATTCTCTCTTCGATAATATCATTAATTGTATTAAAATGAATGAAAATATCATACGAAAATATTAGATAACCCAATTTAAAAACAAAGACACATAGAACGTATCAATTAAATTATCAAAGTGAATGTTTTAATTTAAAGAAAATTTGATGGTGGTAGTGATGATAGTAGTAAATTAAAATTTTTATCTCGCGTTATATTAAAACGTACGCGCGTGAAACAATATAAAAGAATTTCTTTCGATTAACCCAAAAATAGATGAAACGAATCGGCTAAAAATGACAATTGAAAGGTAAAATAAAGGGGCAAAAAAAAAAGAAAAAAGTAGGAAAAAGTTAAAATAAAATCCACGTATGCATTGACGTGGTGGTGGTTGCCATTGTGTTCGTGCAACGTGGCCCTCTTTAACGCAAAGTTACGTCGTGCAACTCGGCCATGATCTGCATTTTAGTATTAAAGGGAATGGTATGAAGCAAGAATCGTTGAAATTATATTATCGCATAATCGTGAAAGCCCATAATTATGTCAATAGCTTCGCGTAACGTTTCATTGCTATTATATAAACGTAATAACAAATTTTATATTTCTTCATTCGATTAACATTACTTTTATTTCATTTTCTTCTCCAACACTTTTTCTCTCTCTCTATATATTTTTCTGAATTTTTATTTGAAATAAAATTAACCCCTTGCGATTAAATAAAATGAAAAGAACCGATCTATATTCAACCTTTAACACGAATAAAGTATATATTTTATCTCTCTATCTGCGTTTACAATTTGTACACATGAATATTTTTCAGATTAGTAATTGAATTTTACATTGAAATGTAAAAATTGTACGTAACGATGAACACGAATACGTTGCTCGTAGAAAGTAGGAGGGAAAGTAATTAATCGATTATCTTGATTAATTATATTTGTTTACAAAAAAAACAACAACAATTATACGATTTAACTTCTATATTTGAAATATAATCAAATAAATGATATATAACTTCAAAAAATATTATCTAATCAAATCAAATCTCAAAGATCAATGATACAAATTAAACGATTGGCAAAAATAAATTTATTCTTTTTTTTTCTTCTTAAATAATAATAAATAAAAATACATTGGGGCATTGTATATAAAAAAGAAAGAAAGAAAAGAAAAAAAGTGTTCCATTTCGTTTTGCTTTTTTATTTTCCAGGGACAACAGCCACAAGCGGAGGACGAGAACACGCCGCAAAAAAGGGTCGACAAAATCTTCGATCAAATGGACAAGAATCATGACAATAAGCTTACCCTTGAAGAATTTCGAGAGGGTAGCAAAGCTGACCCACGGATTGTCCAAGCTTTATCATTGGGTGGCGAGTAACCGTACTGCTAAAAAGTTATTATAAGAAAGAGGACTGACGAGAATTCCTTCGATCTTTTAACTCCTCCTTGTGGGGGGGTCGAATGATTACGTCATCGTTCATTTGATTTATCTAAATCCATGGACAAAGAAAAGAAAAGAAAAAAAAAAGAAAGAAATAAAGAACAAACGTAGGAGTAATAAATAACTTACGAAAGAAAACAAAAACCATAAAAGAATAAAAAGAAAAGGGTGGGGGTTGTGGGGGGGTTGGAGGAAAAAATTATACGTCACGTCGCGTATCAGGATGATGATGATGATGATGATGATGATGATGGTGGAAAAAAGTGGATAAACGAAAATGAAAAATAAGAAAAAAATAAATAGAAATAAAGGAATGAGAAAGATAACGAAGTAAAACAAGGAGAAGGAGGGGGGGAGGAGGAGTTGGAAAATGGAGGAAGCAAAAATAAATTGGATAAAATAACTACGACCCAAATAATACAATATAAAATAAGAGGATGAAGATGTAAAGATAAAATAGATGAAAATGAAGAGAAACGTTAACAAATGAAATGGTGGAATATCATCCCTTCCCCTCCTCCTATCCAACCCTTTGAAAGATATTTTTATCAAGGATCATCCAGAGTTCGCGTATAATATTTTTCCCTATCCTCCGGCATTGTTTTAGCTTTGTCGATTGATACACGTTTGGGAAATCACAATGATGTATGTGACAACACATACGCGAGCATACGAGGAATAAAATAAAATAAAAAAAAATAATCAGAGTGTGTGTGTGTGTGTATGTGTGCATTGGAAAACAAATAAAAATATTATATAATACAAACAACAAACAAAAAAAACACAACAATCAAAAATGGATAAGTCGAATTATATTGAAAAAAAAAAAAAAAAAAAGAAAACGAAACAAATTTCCAATACGAAGATGAAGAACAATTATAATTCGTTAACCCTTTGGGTACATTTGACGTCTGAGACACGTCATTCACATTTTTCCCCTAGGAGCGAATGTGACGTGTATAAAACGTCAAACCAAAAAAATTAAACTCTTGGATACATTTGAGGTCTGAGAATCGTCATTCATTTGTTTTCTATTCACCATTTTGTTTGGCAACGATTACTTGAAGACATTTTAATACTACATATTTCATCAATATTTTAGAAATAAATCAATTCTTATATAAAATCTACTGCTTTTACATACTACTCGAAGCAAACAAAAATAATATCCCCAGTCCACATACAAATATTTTCTCTAACAAATCCGTACCCAAAGGGTTGGTTAATTAATTAATTGAACGTGAAAAATGATCATTTTCCGAATAAAAATTATTAACGAGGGAAGAGTATTACTTTCCTTTAATTCCATCTTCGTACGATTGACAACAAGGAAGGGGGGTGTGAGGAGGAGGAGAAGGGGCAAGGAAAGTTGGTTAAACCGCTTTTCTTCCTTCGTTTAATCGCGCGAACATGCCGAGCTAGCAGCTTATCAAATGAAAATGCGTGAAAGAAGGGAAATGAGAAGAGAAAATAAGTGAAAGGGATGTGGGGTGGGGGGGGGATGAAAAAAGTAAAAAAGAAAAAAAAGAAATAAGAAATGATAGAAAGAAGGAAGTGAGTAGGGGGGAGAAGGGTGAAGAGTGGTGAAACGGGGTTGGAAGAGAAGGGTAGGAAATATCGCGAATGTAAGGGAGGATTAGCTAGGTGAATCGGGGGTGGGGTAGAGGGTGGAACGGTGTGAGGAGAAGAGGGGGAAAGAGAAGGGGTTGCAAACCGTGCCTTCTCAATCGATCCTCGTCTTTATCGGTTATAACGTTTTCAACATTTCGTGGAATATGGCAAGTCGAACGAATACTTTCTTTAACTGGAATGGAAGTAAAAATAAAAAAAAGGTAAAACGAGAGGTAAAAATAGAACGAGAAAGAGAGAGAGAGAGAGAGAGAGAGAAAAGGGGGATTGAAAATAAGGGGTAGTTTGAAAAGGATACGAAAATAAAATCGAGAAAAAAAAAGAACAATTTCTAAGATTTACGTGTGGTGGGAATGGGGGGTGGCAACGAATTTTTCTTTTTTTCCATTTGCTTTTCTTTACGTTTGACTCTTTTTATTTTTCAAATTCGTGGATTTTCTCGTGGAATAAAAGTGAAAGAAAAATGGGTAGAAGGGTTTTTTTGGGGGGAAGGGGGAAGAAGGAACGTGTATAAAGAAAGTTTTTGAATTTTTGAAGAACGCGATGAATTGCTAACCCTCACACGTTCCTCTCTCGTCTGGTTTACATATTTTCTTTATCTTTATCTTCTTCTTCTTCTTCTTCTTTTTATTTCTTTTTTTTTTGTGTATACGTATTTATATCTACCAGGGTGAATAGAATGTTTGCTTTTGCTTATTTTTTCGAAGGGGGATGTTTTTTTGTTTTTCTTTAAATATCACGAAAAGGATCGTCAGTGGTGGTGGTGATGGTGGTGGTGGTGGTGGTTGTGGTGGTGAGTCCTGAAAAATTTCATTCTTATCTGCCAGTGGCATGCGGCATCCCATTTTGTTTTATTTAACACACACACGCTAAAACAATGATTATTTAATAATTAATTTAGTCAGCGATCAGTGCACGAATTTTTTCATACATATATATATA
>NW_014569868.1:78001-79981 GCF_001313835.1 Polistes canadensis
TGCATGCAGATATATATATTTTTATATAGAAATTGCAGAAGAATCGTGCATCGCATTCGTTTCGATTGTACGTTGTTGGTAGGTTGACTGATCCAGCATTTGAACGATTACGTGTTCCTAGACACATACATATATATATATATATATATATACCAATGATATCGTATTACTGACTAAAAAGGGTGGAAAAGTAAAGTACTATCCTTCGATTATCGGAAAAACCTAACACACACCACCCCCACCCCCCCTGAGTGACATAATTTCAATGTACACTATCATCTACTATCGAAATTTTCGTTTAGTATTTAAAACCCAATCTCAAATAATATATCTAGCCCTTTTTTTTATTTTTAAATGATCTATATATACAATTAGATAATTTCAAATTACAACTAGAATAGTTGTTTTTTTTTTATGCACAAGATATGTCACATTTTTAGACATTTATTTCTATTCTATTTTTGTTTTTTAATATGATCAATTTTGAGAGATAACAAAAATTCATGGTGATTGGAGTAATGAGAATTGTAATTTATAATTTATCTTTCTTGTTTCTTTTTTATTTTTCTTTCTCTTTTTTATTTTTTCACACGTTCACATTCAAGGGAATTAACTCGAAACAATATTTGTTCTTCACTTCTAATTCTTCTAATTCTTCTACTGCATCTACTTCTATATTTTCTTTTTATCAAACATTATTCTCGTAAACAGTAATCTTCTTAAAGATTACTAACAATTAGAAAATTGCATCGATTATTCAAACGAAATTTCGAATTTGCAAAAGAAATATGAAAATCATTTTTCAAACCACGTCATATGTAATAAATAATACACACATAGGACATAGATATATGTATATATATATCTTTTTATAAACTAAAAATAATATCAATAGATTATTTTTCTCGTTACTTAATACTCGATTATCTTTCTTTTATTTTATCTCTCTCATAACGATGAGATAATATTAAAAAAGTTCGTAAAATAATTTTGAACGAAGCTTTTGGTAAAAAGCAAATTCTAATGGGATTTTTAAATCGTACCTCCTCCTCCTCCTCCTCCTCCTCCTCCTTTTTACATTTCGATTCATCGAGGTAGATCGATTTACGACGATTCGTAGAATTCTTTTTCGTTACCTGCTCCCCTTCAGCCCTCCAGCCCTTCACCCCTTCCTCCTCTTATTCCACAACCATCCCCTTAAATTCTACTACTACTACTACTACTACCCTCCCCCCTTCTCTTTCTTTTTTCCCGTCTTACCACCCATTCCTTTTTTCATTTTCTTTTCATTTATTTTCCTTGACTTTCCTTGTAAAATGAACTTTCCAGAGTTAAACTCGGTTGTTGTTGCTACTAAACCGTATTTTAAAATTCCGCGAAATGTAGAAAAATATAATTTTTTTTGCAGGAAAATAACTCACTCGTTTCGTAATAAATCTAAATAAAAAAAAAATTCGTCATAGTGTTAAAGAAATTCAAAAGAAATTTACAAATCTTACTTCTTACTTTTCGTAATTGTTGTTGTTTGTTTGATTTGATTTTATTTAACTTTTTCTTAGATATATATTATATATTATCTTTATCTTGTTTTCTCATTCATTTGATTTAACCCTTTTGATATCCTCGAAAGCGAGTAATCGATTTTTCGAGTTGTTCTCGAAAAAGGGGAAAGTTTATCTTTTAATGAAAACATCACGGGAGAAAACAAATTTCGTAGATGAAAGCTTGTTTCGTTTCGAAGGTATTAACAGTTTCTAGCTCTTTCGTATTTCGTTTATCTCGAATCAAAGTTTCTATCTGAAAGATATAATTGAGAAAGAGAATGGAAACTTTACTGGTTGGTTTATTCATTTGACATAATTACAATTAAAATTATTTGTATTATTATTGCACAATATTTTCATTATTTAATATTTTTATTCATATATTTACGTATACGTATTCAATTTAAAAAATTTTATATTTATTTATTTATATAAT
>NW_014569868.1:81060-85099 GCF_001313835.1 Polistes canadensis
AAAAAAAAAAAAAAAAATAAAAAAATGTGTGTGTGGGGGTGGGGGAGAGAAAAAAAGAAAAAGAAAAAAGAAACTTTAATTAACTAAACTTTAAATAATAAAATACCGTTATATTTACCGCTACTTGTACCGCGCTATTATTAACATTTACTATTAGTATGTATACTACTACTATTACTATTACTATTACTATTACTATTACTATTACTATTACTACTATTACTATTACTATTACCTATCGCTATAATACCGTTACTATACTTACAGCAGCCTGCGATACTTTTCCGTCTAACTAAAAGCATGTAATTCGACATAAATTAACACGTAACACTAAATATACATATATACGTAAATAAATACAGGTATACGTGAATACGAGATCAATACGTATACACACACACACAAAACGTATATATACACGTATACCTATACCTATACATTTACATATTATATCCATAAATACTAGTTAACAAGTATGAATGATACATAAAACGTATCTTCGTACTATCACACAATCTCAAACACACACATATACCTAAACTTATTACGCACAGATAAAAGGAGAAAAAAAATGAAAAAAAAAGGTGGAAAAAGAAAAAAAAAGAGAGAGAGAGATATAAAAAAAAAAGAAATAAATCAGGCGCGAGAATTCTTGTGTCAGTACATTGTGAACAACATTTAAATAATAATAATTAATTAATTAATATAACAAAATAACGATACTAACAACAATACACACGTCAAGATCTTTATTTTACGAACTTTCTGTGATAATTATTAACAATCACTAAATACGAAGAAGAAGTCACATGGGTTTAAACAAAGGGCAGCTGATAAATAAAATGAAGGAGAACGTTGAAAAAACAAAAAAATACGAACGTAAAACCGTACGAACGAATGAAAATACAATAAATGAAATAAATAAAAAAAAAATAAGAAGAAACAAAGAGGTGATGACGAACGAATGAACAGTACAGGTTGTTGTTGTGCATGATGATTCGAACGAATTGAAATAAAATAAAATAAAATCATTTGATTCGTTCTTGTGTGCACACATTGATACGAAGATATATTATATATGAATTGGTAAAATAAGGGGATTATAAGTGAGATATATAAAAGAAATATATAACCGTGATAAAAAAAAAAAAAAAGGATGGCAAGATTACGTTTTAGAACGATATTGTTGTTTCGTAGTTTGTTGACGATGATCGGATCCGATATTTTGCGAATTTATAAAAGCGATATTTGACAAAAGCTTTTGAAATTGTGCAAAATTAATGTTCGATCTCATAAACCGTTGCTCGGTTTACTCACGAAAATCTAAGCGCATTGTTATTTTGTATGGTCCCATGCGTTTTTTCTAAATGATAATGATGATAATGATGATGATGGATGATGATGATGATGACAATGACGACACCGTAATACGCGCGCGCGCACAGCAACACACGTGTACGTGTGTGCGATGAATATTAATAAAAATAATTTCAAGCACATTAGTCTGAATACTTTTTTACTCGTTTTACTTCCCCCACACGTTTGTTTTGTTTTTTCTTCTATTATCTTGTAATTATTATTTTTTTTTTTATTAATAATTTTAATATCGTCTTTGTGTTTGTGTGTAAGAGATAATTCAATTATTATTAAATATATATTAATGATACTATAATAAGTTTTTAATTTTAATTATATATGTAATAATAAATTATTCTGTAGATATATATATATAATAGAAAAATAATTGATTGTATTTAATTTATATTTAATTTGCAATACATTAAATATTATAATATAGTATACTATATTAAAACGAATAATTATATTTTCTTATTTTTGAAAATCTAGAAAACTACAGGGGCTTTAACGTTTCATTACATTATAAAAGGGTAAGAAAAATAAAAAATAAAAGAAGAAGTAAGAAAGAGAAAACATCTTTAGTATCATTTACTTAACATATTTTAAGACGAAATTAAAAAATAAAATTCTAGAAGAGGTAAAAGAGATTAACTTTGTAGAAAATTATTACGTAAGATATTTAACAACACAAAAATCTTATCCCTTGGGAAATTTATTAAACATATAATAGTACACTGCATCCCTTTTTTCTTATTCCCTTTCCTTCATTGGAAATAATTTCAACAACATTTGCACTTCTTTTTAAAATCCATCAATTAATATAATATTTAAATGATATATTATTTAAATGGGGTTAAAAACATGACCGATCTCAATTGCCATACGAAAGTTTTTTTCTTTACGATGTGAACGAACTCAAATAATTTTGCAACGTTCCTCATACTTGAGAACATTCAAATTATTCGATACTTGCAACACGTGTGTCTTGGAGAAAGCGTATTTTTATCTCAAAAGCAAATAACTATACACACACATACACATTTATCTCTGTTTTTATGATACCCCAGTTGAAATAAAAATAAAAATAAAAAAATATATTAATTAAATGTGGGATAACAAAAAAAAAGGTAGGAATAAAATATTTGTCTCGTGGAAGAGAAAATTTAAAAAAAAAAAAGAAAATTATTCAATTAAATCGCTTTTTTAACAATCGTATTTAATTTTTCGAAAAAAAGAAAAAAGAAACATTTCGTAATTAGGAGCTTATAGAAACGCGTGTAACGTGTTTATGCACACGTTTGTATAAGTTTTAAGAAAGTAAGTGACTTTCTATCGTAGGAAGAACTTAACTGTCTTTTTCTAAACGACCCAGGTTGTAGATGTTCAACATGGAATGGTTGTGTTTGCGCAATATTTACCATTCTCAGCATCCTCCAATGAGATCGAAACGATCACTGAAGGAGCACGAACGAGAGTAATTTGACTCATGAGAAGTGTCTGCTATCGTTCGGATCGGAATCTACTGTTTGAACGAGAGAGAAAAATAGACCTGGAATGTTTAAACAGAAGCACACATAGATACGAATATAGAATAAAATAAATTTCTATATATATAATATGTTATTTTAATTAATATATTATAATTATATGTATATAATATTTTACATAATTACAAATTAATAATAAATATGTATTGTATATTTTTTGTTTCTAATAAATTAATATGAAGTAGTAAAAATAATATATATAATTATATAAAAGTATAATTAAATAATATCTCTCTGAATTAATAAAAATTACTTTATATTTAAATATTGAAAAAAAATACTCGTCAAATAATAGTATGAAGATATAATAAAAATTATACAAACAATGATAGTAATAATTTAATTAGTCATTTAAATTGATCGATTATTAGCACGATTTAATAAATTGTTATTTTGGTGATGATGCATATTAATTATTAAATAATAATTAAATTATTATGTACACACACAGAGATTAGTTAGGAATTAAATTATGCATATTAATTGATAATAACAAAATGAGAAAACATGAATATCGGATTACAATATGGATATCAATAAATATTATACTTGAATATATTTCTCTTTTTGCTCACACATTCTCATTATTATTATTATTATTATTATTATTATTCGATGATATTATGTATATTTCTTTTGATGTTTAATAATGTCGCAACCAGTTGCCCATCCCATAGATATTTTTTACTAATAAACGTAGGAACACTTCTTCATTCACGTTATTCGAGTCGTCATAGTAGGATAATTATTCATCCTAAAAGAAGAAAAAAAAAACGTCACGAGAAAGTGACAGCAGCAGCAGCCTTTTGTGTCGTGAGTGTAAAGTCGTAAAAACATACACACTTATGTATTGTATAAATTGTATATACAAATGTTTTCAATATTACTTTGATATCTTCTACAATAAAATAAAATATTTAAAAAAAAGAAAAGAAATACAATCAATAACCAATAGGGTAATCATTTAAAAAAAAAATGATTAAATAATTTATTAATATATTATTAAATGTATGTGCAATACCATAATACATTATTTAAAATATTATTATAGTATTTGTATTAAATCACACTTGTGTATTGTATAAATGTATTCAATTGTTTATACAAATGTCTTCAATATTACTTTGATATCT
>NW_014569868.1:85300-86413 GCF_001313835.1 Polistes canadensis
TTCTCTCCAATAAAATAAAATATTTAATAAAAAGAAAATACAATTAAATAACCAATAGGGTAATCATTTAAAAAAAAAATGATTAAATAATTTATTAATATATTATTATATGTGTGTGCAATACCATAATACATTATTTAAAATATTATTATAGTATTTGTATTGACTCACACTTGTGTATTATATAAATTGTATATACAAATGTCTTCAATATTACTTTGATATCTTCTCCAATAAAATAAAATATTTAATAAAAAGAAAATACAATCAAATAACCAATAGGGTAATCATTTAAAAAAAAAATGATTAAATAATTTATTAATATATTATTATATGTGTGTGCAATACTATAATACATTATTTAAAATATTATTATAGTATTTGTATTGACTAACACTCTCTATGTGTCTATCACTTTCTAGTTGTTTCTTTATCTATTGATTAATTACATATTTTCTATCCTTCTCTTGCATTATAACCAAACGAATAGACCTTTGCATAATGTTTCTACTTCTGCTTCT
Source organism: Polistes canadensis (assembly GCF_001313835.1). Lineage (NCBI taxonomy): Eukaryota > Metazoa > Arthropoda > Insecta > Hymenoptera > Vespidae > Polistes > Polistes canadensis. Next base: position 85,822 of record NW_014569868.1, read on the forward strand.
ACTTTTGCTTTTGTTCAAGCAACAGCCGGCAAACAGAACAAACGATTACGTGTTCCCTTGTGTAGTTTAAGTGGGAACACCAAAAAAAATTGCCTTTGGCGTAGTAGTAGCTTTCTTTATCTAGGAAATCCTTCGTCAGTCCTCGGTTAATTCAAACGTCCCTTTCTCTTAGTAATTAGTCCTATCAACCTTTTTTAAGAAAATGAACAAAAAGTTTATCTCCGTTGCATTTACGTTTTCGAACAAGTCTCAATGTATATAAATGTCATACTTTGTAAAACTTAATTGTTCGGTTATTTTTGTTTATTACTTACGTAAAAATATTTCAAATGTTATATAATTATATTTCTTTTTTTGTATGGGTTTATATGCGTAAATTTTATGTGTGTTTTTATTTTCATTTAATATGTAATTTAAATATATCAAAATTAAATTTATCTTTATGTTTCTTTATATTGTTTCCTACTTTTGTATATTATTAATCAATTATTCAATTATATTTCTTTGACAGATTTGATATAAGATTCTATTGCAAAAAAAAGATATTACATTACGATTGAATCTTTTTTTATTCTTTCAGGGAGATGATTAA
>NW_014569868.1:87653-89756 GCF_001313835.1 Polistes canadensis
TTCTATACAATAAATTTTTTATTATGATTTTTTTAAACGAAAAAAAAAAATGAATATTATTCTAAATAAATTTATAGTACTAATTGTTTTTTTTTTTTTTATTTCTATATGGATTTTGTCATTTTAATAAAACTTTTCGTTTTATTTAGGAAATAATTAGAATAACATTTGGATAAGACAAAAAAAAAAAAATGAACGCATTGGAATTGTGTTAACATCGTGAAACTTTCACTTCTATCTTCAGCATGCGCACACACTGGTTTAAAGGTCGTTTATTTCGCCAAGTCTATCCTAATTCTTTCTCACGCATATACTTTAACTCACCCTGTCGATCACATAAAAAGAAATCCTTTCTTTTTATTTTTTTCTTTTTTTTTTTTGGATCATTCATTCATTCATACAAACGTATCCTTGTACGGAAACGTGTATAATAATAATAATAATAATAATAATAAAAAAGTGTCGAAACGTGTTACTTGACGTAAGAAAAAATGATCCAATTCTTTTGTCAAAAATTTCAATTGTATTTCTAATCGTTCAAAATAATTATAATAATTTGAAATAATTCAATGCACATTAAAAACAATTAATAAGATTTATGAAAAATATATATTGTTTCAATTAAAAATATTGAAAATAATTAATACAATTTGATTATTAAAATGATGTTGCTTGATTACGTATAATATGTCGTCAGAATAATTATAGATAAGATAAAATATTATTATCCCAATGCGACAGAATAATTCCTTGTTATTTTATCATTAAACCAAGTTTAATAATATCGATCGTTCATCGTTATGCATTTTAACTATAGTTGAAATAAAGCTTATCTCGTTTGGCAGATCTCACAAGTTCTGCAAACACTAGTCGCACGAACTTCGCGTTTAATCCTCTCGAGATTGTTATCTTCTTCGAAGAGGTAAGGAATAATTCACATTGAATAATTTCACATTGAATAATTCACTCTTCTACAAATTAATATTTCTATACGTGTACAAGAGATTAAATAGATATATATATACAAAGTGTCTCTAAACGAACACATTGTAATATAATTATTTATTTTTGTTAAATATTACCATTTTATAAAACAAACGTTTACGTGTATTGGTACATTGAACATAGAAAATTGTTAATTATAATAACAAAAATGATATAACAATTGTATTTAAAAAAAATTAAATATATACAACGCGTTTTCATTAATGTGTATTTTATTGAATATTACTTGTAATGTGTGAAATAAAATTGTTGTATAGATTAGTGTAGGAAAGTATATGAATTTTGTAACTACAAATAAAAAAAAGATCTGAAAAAGTTCGATCAGTGAAATATTATTGAATTTAGGGTAACCATTTATGGTCACACCGTATATAGAGATAATTCGAGTAATCGAGAAAGTAATTTTCATGTGTGTTGCGTCTTACTTAATTGTTAAATTCGTCTAAAGTCTCACGTCAGACTTATTTCCCAAAAAAGGTCAAGAAAAACTTAGATTTTACGATACTATCGAACCTTTTAAAGAAACACTATCTAACAACATAATCATTACAAATGATATAACAAGACAATCATTCTATTTCATCTTATTAAGATTATGAGACTTTTCATAATATATCATTACATCGAATTAAAATCAATAATAATAATATCGTTAACGTTTAATGTAACAATATTTAATAATACGAATAAAATAATTGAATTATATAAATTATTTGTATAAAAACACGTGTGTGACTTTTGATGTAAGTTAATATAATATTATTATCAAAATAATTATATCATAATAATGTATACAAAAAAATAAATCTCTAATATAATATTATTTCGTATGAGAAACCATATAATCGTGATAATTATTTTAAATCCGACCTAGAAAAATATGAAGAATATAATCTCAGGATTAGTTTATTATTACAGTTGTAATCTTTCGTACTAAAATAATACAAAAACGAAAATCATGTAATATAAAAACCTGCGGTATAATTACTACCAATAAAATTATACTACAATAATTACAATTTAGAAAAATACAGACATGTGCAAGATTCAAGTTACAAGACACACGTTTATAAAAATATAAAAGAAGAAATATCTAAT
>NW_014569868.1:90122-93881 GCF_001313835.1 Polistes canadensis
TTAATTAATTAAAAAATTAATCTATTATATAATTATATATAACATATTATCTAGAATATTAATCTATTAATCTATTAATAAATAAATAAAATTATTTCCCATTGAACCATAATCGTAATAGTTACATTAAATCCGACCTGGAAGACAAAAAAAAACAAACCCATAAAGAATATGAATCCCAAGATTATTTTAATCATACCACCACCATCACCCTCACCACCACCACCATCTTCTAAATCCTAAACACAATTTCATCAGATCATTTTTTTGTTTTCTTTTCTTCTCCTTTTTTCTTTCTTCTTCTTCTTTTTCACTCTCGCTGATGATAAAATTACGGCGGTGGTAACGGTGATGGCACGGTCTTTCTACAACGTGGCCAGGTAAGGGGGCACAATACCTATATAAAGCTTGAATGAAGATGCTCCCAGGTATTCGCTCTCACCTTTCTCATAAGTTAACGCGCGGTGGAACGCGAATCTTTAGCCGGTGGAATCGCGAGGGAAGATCAACGCTATTTATCCACTGGACGTACACATATACATATACACATACACACAGAGAGAGAGATACACACACGTGGACTCTTCTTCTTTCTCTGTTCTATTGGATTTCACTACCAGGTGAGCACAAGTTTCCAATAGGAGAAAATATATTCAATCTTCCTACTACGTGTTGTCTATGTGTTCAATTATCTTTCTATTCTTTTCTATTCTTTTCCAAAATCTTCATTCAAATTCATTCTAAGATCTATTTGAAATATTTTATTCAAAAGTGTATACTTTTTGTATATGAGTAAAAATAATTAATTGGAATTTTCTGTTTGTTTTCTTTTAAGAATAAAATTATTATTATTATATACTGGTTTTGAAATATATAATATAATAAACAAAAGTTCTATGTTAAATTATCTTTCTATTCTTTTTTATTCTTTTCCAAAATTTTCATTCAAACTTATTGTAAAATCTATTTGAAATATTTTATTCAAAAGTACATACTTTTTATATATGAGTAAAAATAATTAATTGGAATTTTCTGTTTGTTTTCTTTTAAGAATAAAATTATTATTAATACACTGGTTTTGAAATATATAATAAACAAAAGTTCTATTACGTATCTCCCTTGTTTTTTATATTTTTTTTTTATAATAATGTTTCTCTCCAGAGTGAAAAGAGTAAAAATAATTTCATTCGTATTTTTGAGAGATAAAGAGAACTTTTAATGCGATTATAAATTTCGTGGCTAAAATAAATTCATATTTTCTTATCTGTCACACATACACTCACATACACACACATAAATCTGACATTTCTAAACAAATTTGACCCGTTTTAATATTAGATTTTTATTCAAAAGAAAAGAAAAAATGAATATATTATAATTGTATGAAATATTTCAACACACATATATAAAACGTAATATACAAAATTCATTCATTAAATTAATTTCATAAATTTAAGGGTGAATTTTTTGGTCGTGAATTTAAATTTATTCACTTTTCCTACGGTAAAAGCCCCCCTCCCCACCCCACCCCGTTAATTAACTTTGACCCACATAAGTTATATTTCAAATTTATGCATTCAGGAAAAAAACATCGGATACACTTGTTTTGTTTTTAAAAAAAAAATTAATAAGTAAGAGTTTTTTCGTGTGATTTAATTCATAATAATTTATTGTTGTTAACAACATTATTTGTTGTTTTTTTTAAAGAGTTAAAATATGGATCGTATGGTATGTTTAATCAACCATTCAATGTTAAGTACGTTGACCCAAACCACAAAACCAAATATGGTTTTTGCCATCTCTTCTGTGAAGAAAGATACTTCATGTTAAAACATGATGTATATGTTGTGTATACTACCGTATTTTACTTTGTGTGTTAACGTGATCAAACGAGAGAGTGAGAGAAACCATAAAATAAAAAAAAAAGAAGATAGGATGATAATAATGATGATCGTTCCGTTCGTTTAAGTCACGTCTTGAAGAAAGTGAGTACATCATACCACACGTTTAATATATGAATTATGAATCCCGTATAAAGTGATAAAACAAAACTATTGGCATATAGAATAAATTTCACTATCGTTTCTCTATTATATTATTATATTTTTTATATTTTTTTAATTATTAGTATTAATTGTTATTATTAGTATTAATATTTTATTTTTTCTTATCCTAAGTTTGTTAAAAATAATATTAAACAATTCTTTACTATTAATATTTTATAAGGAAAAAAAAAATGATTTTATAAATTATTGCGAGTTATACAATGTTTTATAATTCCTTTTTTGTTTTATTTCTTTTTGTTAAATAATTTAAAATCGTGTATTCGTGATAGTGAAGAGTAAAGAAAAATTATGCAATTATATCTTATACATAAAACGTGGTAATAAAAATAAATTTAGTAAATTTGCGACCCTTATTTCGTTGAATATTTTATCGTAAGAAACAAACGATTGTAATCACTGTAAATAATACGATATTTCTTCTTCTTTTTCAATTTCGATATTGTGAAATTTGTAAATAAATAAAACTGATGGTAAATTTACGATTCGCGATGTATACATTCATGAGGAACATAAATATTGTATGTATCTACGAGCCAGAAAGAGACAAAAGATTGCACGTAGTAGAACAAAGCCAACAACACGGTTTACTGTAAAATATATTTTCCTTCTTTTGTTAAACGATGAACAAGACGTGAGCTGGATTTCGTAAAAAAAAAAAAAAAAGAAATAAATAGAAAAGCGTACCGAGTTTCGTTTACCGATGGACACTTCTTCTTCTTCTTGCGAAATACATAAGTGTTGCTAGGTGTTACGTGTTGCTCTTTTTATCTTCCATTATTTTCTTTTACAAATTTATTTTCCATCTTCTTTTATATCCATATATGCAATTATAAGAAATTTATCATATTTTCTATTATTTTTTTATTATTCGATTTACACACGTGTGTGTGTTATTAATCAAATAAAAAGGGAAAATAATTAATTACAAATTAAAAAAAATTGGTTTCACAAATTAAAAATGTAATAAATAATAATCTTGTTAAATACAATTACACTTATTTATATACCCCGATGTGTGAATCTAATAATTAAATTTCTTTTTTTTGTTCTTTTTTTTAAATACAATTTTAATATAAATAAAAAAAGAACTATATATGTAATTAAACTTATTTCTAGAAAATCTAATTTCAATCTTAATTGTTCAAACTCACAGTAATTAAACTACCATTGAAACTGTTCGAAAAGTTAAATTCAGAAACACACAAGTTAAGCTGAGTTACTCGCTGCTATTTGAGATATCGTATCGAATACGCTAACGTTAAATTGAAAATAAATATTAGAATGATTGTTTCTCGAACTACTAAAAAACATAAAAAATATTTCCTACAAAATAAAACACAAAAATACACACAATTTAAATTATTTATAATAAAAGAAGACGTGTAACATATATTATTTCATAATTATACGAACAAAATATTTGTTATTGACGTCATTCGAGTATAAATATAATTAACAGTGCTTCAACGAGAAGATGTACCAAAAAATAAAAATAAAAGATAAATAGATATATAATAATAAAAAAAAAAAAAAAAAAAAAGAAAAACACAGTTCTGCTATTTAAAAGATGAATTTCCAAATACTTATTTCGCATGAATCGATCGTTGGCATTTAGAAACGAGTATTTAGGTTTTGCGTTAATAGAAATATCAAGAGAAAAGTATGCATATAATAAATGTTTTAATAATACCAA
>NW_014569868.1:95186-97803 GCF_001313835.1 Polistes canadensis
ATTTTTCTATATAATTAATTTAATAGTATTTTTATATAGAAATAATATGTTTAGATAAATGGTTTCAATATAAATGCATAATTGAAAATATTAAATTTGTTTTATGAACTATATTAAATAATATATACAATTTTTATATATATATTCACAAACAGATAAAAATATTTGTATATAATTATTTGTTTAAACGAATAAAATGTGAATAAATATGGTATTGAGAATGGGTACATAATATAAATTTGTCCCCTTAACGATTTTAAATGTAATTAGAATTTGAATTCTAAGTGATGAGAGAGAAATAAGACGACGAGATTTGTAGATTTCATTTAAAGAATAATAATCTAAATATCTATACTTGTGTAGACGACGATTTCAAATGTACCATCTTGAAAGGCACGCGCTCGCTCATTATGAAACCACGCTCGTAATTCAGATAATAAAAGAGCTCCCCTAGGGGAGGAGGGGGAGGGGGTTTAACTCGTTATTAAAATTCTTAAAAAAGGAAACGTTATACGAGAAAAAAAGTTTCAGAAGAAATGAAATGTATTTAAAGATATGGAAAACAAAAAATACGAAGCTACAAACAAAATTGTTCAACTTAAAAATACTACGAAACAAAATAATATATTTAAAAAATATCAAATTGTAGATTTGGGGTTTAATTCATTTTTTTTATTTAAGGAACTTTTTGTAATAATCACCAAAATTATAGTACTCGTATTGTCAAATATTTCTGAATAATTTTTCTTCAGAGAGGAGGGGGGGCTTCATAATTTTGTTGAAAATAGATGTCGTAGAAAGAAAATTATAGGTCAAGGATTTAATAATCGTTTGCGCAAAAATTTATAAGTATCGCCATTAAATTTTTCTTATTTTTCTTCAAACATTATTTTATACGCGTCACGCGTACTTACAGAAATAAATTCTTTCACAAATTTCCTATATAACATTTATTATCAAATTTGTAATAATTGTAAGTATACTGATTTGACTCTCCGTTAAAACAAAACAAAATTTTCTCTGTCCACCCCCTAAATAAAAACAAAAAAAAACAAAAGGAAATAAAGAAAGAAAGAAAGAAAGGAAGAAAGTAAAACAGAGATAGAAAATCATGGAAAAAACCACAGGAACGATCACTCAAGTGCGATATTGCTTAATCGCTTGGAAATAAAATGAAATAACCGCAGCAAACCGCGCGTGAGGACGAATCTCGTCCTCGACAAGATTTCGCACGATAATAATTACAAGCTTGCTTGCTTTCTTGCTTGCTTAAGGTACCCCCCTCCCGCCCACCCCCCTCGATACAATTTTTTTTTCAACTCATAGTTACGATATCTCTCTCTCTCTCTCTCTCTCGTTCGGATACTTGAAAAATATTTCGTAAAATTCTACCGAAAAAGAAAGAAAAAGAAAATAAAAACAATCATTGCGTTCCTTGTTCTCCTTATCCACCTCCAGTTCACCCCCCTGACCCCTTCTTCTTCCTGTGCCCACCCCCTTCCCCACCTTTACCACTCATTTTATCTTACAAGTCACTAGCTTCGCTAATTAACACCTAGTCCAACTTAATTAACGTTATTCTATTAATTTCATTCGCGGGAAACGTGTTTCTTTGCTATAGAACAAACATACTACTACCTCTTCATATTATAAGAATCGATCATTCGTTTTTTTAATAATATAATAAAATTATATTTGCTTTTGTTTTTCATTTTTTTCAAGTATCTAAGATATTATAGAAAAATAAAAAATAAAGAAACATTAATTAATAATAAATAATAAAACGTTCGACGCGTGTAATAAACGAATTTGATAATTTCTAATGAATGACTTAATTTATACTGTAAAATAAAAATAAACAAAACAAGTAATTACAATTAAGAACAATATAACATAGTTAAATGTAATCAAAAGAAGGGACAAGATTTTGGATAAATTAATTAAAATAAAGTTTAATTGTATAACGCGCGTTGTCTTCAAAATAAGTTTATAGAAAATGATTTGAATTGAAATTAGAGTAGATCTCTCTTGTGTAGAAAATTAACGAGAAATAAATGAAGAATTTAGTTAAATTAGAAAGCTAAATTAGTTGTAGAATTAATTGATGAATGAATCGATTCAAGTTGTATACTTTTTAATTCTATTTTCTTTCCAATTCGAATTCTTCCATTTTATTCGTACACTTTCTTACTTGTATTTAACTCTATGTGTGTTTCGTGCACGACTTCTTCTTTCTCTTTCTCTTTTTCTTTCTTTTCTTTTTCTATGTTTCGAGAGCATCTCGATGTCTCCACCGTGTGATACGTCTACGATTTGTGCACGCTTTTGCAAGTTACAAGTTTTACCATGAACAGAGAGAATCTTTTCCCCATCGAGACTACGAGCAGATACTTTCACCTTTCACCTTAACACGAACACGAGCACGATTCTTATTCGATATTTACTTTTTTTCTTCTTCATTTGACTCTTATCGAACTCTTTTGCTCCCATGATCATCATCATTTTTCTTTTTTATATACACATACCATAGATTTAATCGATAAAGATATAATACAATAATATTTATATAGTACAGAATTAATATATTATATATAACGTTTTTATATTATATATTAAT
>NW_014569868.1:98138-106915 GCF_001313835.1 Polistes canadensis
ATATATAATATAAAAACGATATTAAAAATTAATGAATATTTCTAATAAGAATAATAATAAAATGTTTATCCGATGGAAATTAATAGTAAGAGAAAAAATAGAAAAGAAAAGAAAAAACTAATGCAATAACTTTGATTATTATTATTCACCTTGTGGATTCATTAAAAAAGAAAAGAAAAAAAGAAATATTTCGGGTCGGGTAAACCACGAAAATTACGAGTCACGTTTTCTCGTAACAATTGCGTAGAATCTCCAAACGACCGTTTAAACGAATTATTACCGTGAATTCTCTTGGTTGGTGGGCGATAATAATCATTTAACAGATATTTCGAGAGACACGTAAAAGCTCGTTTCGAGTCATTTGGGATTTGCCATTGGTAGTTAGATTATAGATTAAAATAATAGAAAAATGTAATATCTAACTATGTGTTATAAACTCCTTAACATATTCATATTAATACAACTACTACTACAAACATTTTATAACACGTTTAAGACAATTTCTATTAAATAGAACATTTTGATAATTTCAACTTGCACAAACCATCATTTACATTTAAACGTTTACGAAATTCAACCGAGCTACGAATTATCATCATGCAAAATGCACCTTTGCTTAACATACAATTCGTCTTTCGAGATCAAAGTACTCCTTTTGAAGTATAAAATCTTACAATCTCATTTCATACAGTTCCTATCTTTCTTTCTCTTTATTTCACATCATCATCATCATCATCATCATCATTTTCATCTCTTATACGTTCACAAGATGCTCATTAAAAACAGGTTATCCTAAGTTTATTCCCTTTGAAAGTAACGCCTCGTTTATTTATCTCATAATCGAATATTTTCTCTCGTACAAAAATCTTCTCTTCAATCTGATTCTTTTTTTCTTTTCTTTTGATTGAAAAAGTATTTTGAAGGATAAATACACCGCGAATGAGAGATCAAGAAATCATTTCGTGTAACTAAATTTCATCTTCTTCTTTTACCTTTCTTTTGTTATGTTATACACCATATTCGTTGGCTTCGGATGCTGACGTCAACCTTGAGTGGGATCCTAAGCTAAGATTTCATAACTATCGCTTTCTACTTTCGAACTTTGCAACAGTCACGTTCGTCGTTGTCCTATCCTGAGGGTCCTTGAAAATCATTTGTAATTCTTTACATGTTTTTTTTTATTTATATATTATAATTTAAGAAATGTGTTTCTCTCAAAAATAGTTTCATTTTTAATGCAGTTTGTGAATTAGATTATTAACATTTCATTTAAGCATTTTTAATTGTACTCATTCAGTATTACAGAAATCAATAAGAAATCAAATTTAATCAAATAACTGAATAGAAGTAAAACTAATTAATTTTTCGGATCATTAAGGGGTTAATAGTTTTCTGCATAATGTGACATAATTAACATTAAGCATACTACAAACGACTGGCCTATGTAAATAAAAAAACTGGCATTTAATTTTGAATTTAAAACAAATCCTCCACCTCCTAATTTTCTTTTAAACACACAATTTTATAATATAAAACATTACTATTATTTATTATTTAAAACTGTATTAAATAGATCATTATTTATATTCAATTTAGATCATTTACTGTATAAATGAATAAACTTAAACTGTTGATAGGTTTAATGATTATGTTAAATGGTAGCTCACGAAATATTGAAACGTCAATTAGGCATGGTCTCATTAAAGGATTATAGGGAATCACATTTCACATTTCCAATTGATAATCCTAAGTGAAATCTACACCAATCAATTAATTATTAGCCTAATGAGATCATACGAAACATTTAATTATCAAACGACGAGATTATATAATGATTAATACAAAATAAATCTTATAAGATATAAATTTTTATTTTATTAAACAAAAAAAAAAACAAAAAAACTGTAGTAAATTATATCGAACTATAGTTTCTAATCAAATTATAAAATTAATGAACGATACACGATTTTGAATAATATAAAATAAAAATTGATAAAACTAAATATTTAACTATATACTACATTGTTTTATAAATATAAACTATATATTTATAAAACAATGTAGTATTATCTATTATATCCTACACGATATTACAATTCTATATATAAAATAATTATAATAATAATAATTATTAAACGATCCCCTCTATAAGAGATTAACGCATAGAAAATTATTGTCTTTTATTTTTGTATTCTAATCGAATTTGAATTTGTGTATTAATTTGCAGACATATTAAAAAACGTGGGGGACGATGTTGTGCAGTCCCGCGTTACTCGTCGTAGCTGTTCTAGGAACAACAACGATGGGTCAAGAATACATAGGACATGCCCTGTTCGTGAGAACATCGGACGACGTCGTTGATGCTGGTAAGGGAGTTAAGGGAGGACTCATCTCGAGTTCACTCGCAATCAGTGTCACGATCGATGAAGACGAACAAATAAACAAAAAAATATAATAGAAATAAATCCAAAAGAGCAAAAAGTAAGAACACAAAAAAAAAATAAAGAAAGAAAAATAAAAATAAAAAAAAAATAAAAATGAAGGGGAGAGAAAAAAAGTGAGATATAAAAAGAATCTGTTTGACAATGATATAAAGTTGACCACAAAAAAAATCCTTTGAAATCCATTAGCACACTCGAGAGTCCAGCGAGCTGCACCAACGTCGACTGCAGACGTGATGGCACAAAATATCCTAGAGTGGATTCAAGGGATCTACCGACAGGGCGCACGTAAAAGTAGGTTCTCCTTTCGACGAGCGAGAGGAAAACGGCGAGTTCTCTAAATCACGCATCATCATTATGCCTATTTACTATTACTCTTACTAGTACTACTCTTTGTAACTCTTACTCATCATTTTTATCTTTCTCTTTCTCTATATCAACTTATATATATATAAGCTAATACACACATATATATGTATATATTTATCCTATCAAATTTACATTAGTAAAATTTCACATATTTTTCATAATGTTATTATACAAACGCACGCACATTTACATATTACATATATATATATATATATATATGCACATATGTTTAAACAAAAGAAAAATATCTCATTAGTGTACAATTGCTTATATTAACTCATTCAATTAATAATATAGTTCTACAATCTCGGCGAAATCTCATCGCGCCGATCTACAAGACGAATCGGTGCAATATCTTCAAAGACAAGGAGAACATCAAAAATCAACGATTCGTTGATCAACTCGCACGATAGTTTCCTTTCGTTTATATTTTAATATATATATATGTATATGTATATATATATATATATATATACTTATATATATCGCTCGCATTACTCGACTATTTTTACATGTGTATATGTACATTAAAACTGGTAAGTTCGTAGAAAATTTATCGATTATTGTATTTTATCACAAATGTATTTTCACCAATTGTCTTTGTTTGTTTGTTAAATTAACACAAACTTTCCAAAGAAGCTCCCCCAAATGTGTGTAGTACATGTGCACAGGTATATCGAGAATCGAAGCGATAAGAAACGAACAAGTATTTTCGTTCTCGATGAGTTGGTGGTATATTTTTTCAGTACGACAACAATCGGACAATGGTTACCTGCCACCGTATAGCACACAAAGACCTCCGGAAAAGCCTCGACCTTTTCAACCAGCAACCATCAACCATGTACAACAACAACAAGAATCTTCTTTTTCTTTGAGCCACAACGAAGTGACCAATTATCCTTATCAAGGACCATCATCCTTATACACACCGTCCAATGTGCCATCATCCTTATACACACCATCCAATGTACCATCATTTTCCTCATCTTCTGAGAGTGACACTACTTCACATAGTTTATCAACACCAAATACACTTTATGGTTCACCAAGTAGTTTACGTCCATCCTCCACTTACATACCGCAAAACAATTATGGTAGTTCTCCTACATTTAATCCACGACCATCCTATGGTCCGGGTTCTTCAACTTTCCCTCCTTTCGGAAGTACAACTGGGTCCAGTCTCAACTATCAGAGTTCTACGAGTGCTAGACCTGGAACTTTTCCTTCCTCAACACCCTCAACAGCATACTCATCGACCTATTTACCACCACAATATACTGGATTCCCATCGAGCAATCCAAGGTATATATAGATCAACAAAATGATTCTTTTGAATAGACTTGAGCAATTCCAAGCAAATTACTTACTTTACTATGTCTATCATCTAAGCTTTATTGTCTCGTTGCACGCGATACGAATGAAAAGAATATAAGCAAGCTGTTGCATAAGATGACTTTGAAATAGTATTAAATGATATTCAGAGTTAAATCGACAATGCAATTGCTTTGGTCTGACGTAAGAGTTGCAAGATAAATGTTTGCTAATTTTCTTCTTTCTTTTTTCTTTGATTGTTGTTCTAATAGCACACCAAGACCAACTTCTACATCATTGCCACCTAAAGTATCACAACCAGTTGGTGGTGGTGGTGGTTATCCTTCTCAGCCAGGTGGTTTCTCGACTACTTATTTACCACCAAAAACCAGTGCCTTTCCTTCAAGTACTCCAACTGGTTCTCCATCAGCCGGTTACCCCTCTCCTTCTGGGTTTACAACCCCTTATGGATATACTACTCAAAGACCTGGATTCTCATCAACTGGTACTGTTGCTGGTAGTACTTACAATTCTCAAAGTGGTTACAGTTCTCAAGCTGGTTACAGTTCTCAAGCTGGTTACAGTTCTCAAGCTGGTTACGTTTCTCAACCATCCCCTAGACCAAGTTTCCCAACACCCGGTACAACAGGCATCGTAGATGGTTCTGCTGGTTACACTTATTCTACACCTAATCCAACATCCGTATCAACTTCAACTAGTGATACTGGTAAGATTTTTCTTTTGATTTTCCTCAATTTCTTCCAAGCCCCTTAATTTTTCATAATTTCCTTTATCTTTTGTAATTACGCAGAAGTAATATCGAGTACCGAGGTTGACGATGATCTCAAACATCCGCCGCATATTCATAATATCTCGGTTGAATGTGGAAAGACCATGATGACGATTAATATTGAATTTAATCGTGCTTTCGACGGCGTGATTTATTCTAAGGTATGTTTTCATTAGATTTTGGTCATACATTTTTTAATCAATATAAAATGAATGATCGACTGAGACTGATGATAATGTCTTCTTTGTTGTTATTGTTGTAGGGTTTCTTCATGAATCCTGATTGTAGATACGTCGAACAAAATTCCGGAAGAACAGAATACTCTTTCACAGTTAGCTTGGATTCTTGTGGTACCCAATTCATCAATGATTTTGAGGGTGAAGCTGGTCAAGCGTATCTTGAAAACGTGTTGGTCTTGCAGGTTCGCATTGTTACTATCTTATCGAATATTTATAATATAATTTGAATAGCGGATATATTTTATTCTTCCATTATCAGACATTCAAAATGAAATCTTTACAGAACGAGCCAGGTATACAAGAGGTATGGGACACTGTACGAAGAGTACGTTGTCTTTGGGAAGGTAATATCAACAAGGCCCTTTCGGTAAATTTATCTGTGGACATGCTTAATCAAGAAATCGTTACGTTCAGCGGTGATACGGCGGTTGCTAAATTAGATATACAAATTGGGAAAGGTCCGTTTGCTCCTATGGCTGATGGTTTAGTCAAAATAGGAGAAACCATGACATTGGTTGTAACTGTCGAAGGTGATCCAGCTTTCGATCTTCAGGTATATATTTTAAAAAGGAATTTTCTATTTATTTGAAGCTTAATATTTTTATTATATTATCCTTAAATATACACAAACAATTTGATCGTGTAAAAGTATCCTTATTTAAACAAAAAAATATATTACAATTAGTATTATAAAAATAATTCTAAAAAATAGTTCGTCAATGATTTCGTTTTCTAATTATTCGTGAAATAAAAATCGTTAATCTACGAAGCAGTACATCACAACTATTAAAATTTGCGCATTGACGAATTTTACTATGCAGATAGATAAATCATTGATGAACTGCTTCGTAGATACGTACACAAAATTCTAATGTAATTATTATCATTAACTTATTCTGTTAATGTGTTTTAGGTACGTGATTGCATAGCACGAGACGAAAGTTCAACGAATATCTTACAACTAACGGATGAACGTGGTTGCATCCTCAAACCAAAATTATTTGGTGCATTCCAAAAAACTAACGATACGGGTAATACAGGTGCTTCGATTATCGCATACGCATTTTTCCAAGCTTTTAAATTTCCCGACGTGATGGACTTATTTATCGAGTGTAACGTTGAACTTTGTAAGACGGATTGTCCAGCTTGTCCGGAATCAAATCAAGTGCGTATCAGAATTCCATCAATATATCGTATCATCTATTCAGCTTTTCTCAACCCTTATAGAGTTTCAGTTATCATATTGCATTATCTTAAATTTTTAATTAATCACAAAATAATTAAAATAAATCTACACAAAAGTATAAAAAACAATTTTAATCAAAATTATACTAAAATAATATTGCAAATGTGTATAAATACCACAGTAACACAGTTACTTCATTTAACTAGATTATTAAAAATTAGATATCGCAAAGATTAAAATCGTTGTAATATAGCAAACAATATTTATTGAGAAACGCTGATCATACTAGATTGTAATTTTTACTAACGCATACGTATAATTCCTATATTACATTTATATTTTTTGCTCTTTCTTTTTTTTTTAGCAAATTGAACCAGGTAGAAGACGTCGTTCGGTAGCATATGCACCATCGAACATGTCGATGGCACCTCTATCAGCAGATGCAGTTAGAGTTGGGCGTGGTTTCAAAGTTATTATGCTTGACGATTTGAGTGCAGTAAGTAATCAAGTATTGGATAATATGGAGGAATCATCATTTGTAAAAGAAGTTTCGAAAGAGGAGAACATATGTATAAGTAATAATGGATTTTATGCTGCATTTTCTCTTATGTTAGGTACGCTTATTTTAATGACTGTTAGTGCAGCATCATTGCATATAAAATTACAAAGAATTTATAGGTCAAAATCAATTGACACGTAGTTAAATATTAAAATATAATTATTTTTTTGTCTATAAAAAATGAATCACACGATTAGCAATTGTATTAAAAATGAACTGAAGAGAAATTAATGATTTGAAAGACTATGATGGAAAATAAAAATTAATTCTATTGCTATTTATAATTATTTTAATAATGATACAAATTTTATAATTTAATGTTCTATAATATAACAGCCATACAATTACATATCACTAATGACTTAACATCATATAAAATGGCCCTTTTTGAATAAATACATATATATAAATACATATAAATATTATTATGCAATAAATTATGATACTTCTTAAGAACACATAAAAAATTTTTATTATTTTTTTACAACAATTAAAAAAATAATTAGTCAACGAAGTAAAAAAAATTTGTTATACATAAGATAAATAATACAGAAATATGTAAAATATATATATTTACTTTATATAATTATAATATATTACGTTTAAAAGAAAAAACGTAATTTTATATCATCTCCATGGAAAATAAATTTTCTCCTTTTTAATAACATTATTTTTAATATTAAATTAAGAAAAAATAGAATTTTTGGTAAAGCGCATCACAAATAAATGTTCCCCTCTAATTTTCCTTTCTTGAACGATAGTACCTACCATATTTAAACGTTTGAACAATTCAATTATATAATTCGGATCATTTTCTTTAATAACAACTAGATAAAAAATTCCATTACTTGATAATAATTTAGGAATGTGTGGAAATACTTTTTCCATAACTTCTCTACCATGTTTTCCACCAGCCCATGTTCTAGAAATTAATTTTGAATCTGTAACTTCTTCGCTATCCGTTACTACATATGGTGGATTGAATAAGATAATATCAAACATTTCATTATAACGTATGTTATTTAATAAATCCATTTGTGCAACATTAATATCAACCGAATTGTTTTTACCAGTTACTTTTGTAGTTCTACATGCATTTGGATTTATATCAATAGCTACGTAATAACCTTGAGTATACTTATTCAATTCCATAGCCAATGAAGTAATAAGAACACCAGACCCACTACCGATTTCTAGACACAAGACTGATTTCATAATTTTCAAAGCGCCCAAATCATTCTGCAACGCATCAAGCATGCAGAATGAATCTTCGGCTGGTTCATAAACAGTTTCTAGATCATCTTTAGAAAGTTTAACTATTGCAGTTTCCATAATTAAGTTAAAAAGAAAATTAAATTTATATTATTTATAATTATATAAATCTATTATTAAAAATTATTATTCTTTATTCACGTTGATAAAGAATAATAAAAGAATATGTAAGTACTATATATTAATTCTCTATTCCCCCTCTTCTTTTTCATGTATATGAATAGCACTACTATAAATAGAACTATGATCTAATAACGCTTTTCTTTTAGCTGTATTTTTTTCTACAGCTTGATGAAGCTTATGTATCCGTTCTTGAGTAACTTGTAAGATGTTACTTACTACGGTTATCTTCTGTTTAGCGTTAATGAGCTTCTTAACATAAGAATCAGTCTCAAATGGGCATTGAAGTGCTTCATTGATTTTAGTTAAAACATCTGACAATGATTCAATACGCTGCTTCAATTCAATTTGGCATATTCTATAAAAGAGTAATAAATAGATAATATTTTACTCTTATCAAATTAAATTACAGTCAATTCTCGTCTTAGAGACGTAAATCGAAATGGCCGCAAGTCGAATATTTTTTTCTCACATACAAAGATAAATAATA
>NW_014569868.1:107235-110530 GCF_001313835.1 Polistes canadensis
ATACACTCATACATATATATGATGTGACCTCCATATATATTACAGATGACACTCATCATATACATATAGATGGTGATTCATATATATATATATATATATATATATATATGAGTGAAAGTACGTCTCTAAAATTGTTTTTTTTTTCGTCGTTTTTTCAGTCAAAGGCATCGTAACTCGAAAACTGACTGTATTCTAAGATATTATTCTTCATCAATAAAATTTAAGTTATACAAATTCTAAATGTATAAATAACATTTGTATTACCTAGTAGCACGAATCCTTTCATCCAATTGATCAACTGTTGGCTTAAGTAAACTCATTAAACCTTCAGTTAGTGCATCTCTGGTTGGATTTTCACAAAAATCGTCTATCTTATCGTCAATGGACGTGTTATCGCTTGCGGTGTCCACATCCATTGCTGGTGGTGTTGATTCTTCTGTCGACATAATTTTTCAAAAGCTGGAAATATTAAAATCAATTATAATTAAATTATCTTGTCGACATAATTTTTCAAAAGCTGAAAATATTAAAATCAATTATAATTAAACTATCTTCAACAATTTTTACTATCGAATATTATATTCTTACCATTCTACATGTGGCAACCATTTTATGAACAACTTTAATTTAACACAAGACATCTGATCTACGTCAAATCATGGGATCAAATAAACACCCTGGCCCATAGGAAGGTTTTATTTCAACATCTGGTGGCACCACTAGTGGCAGATTTTGGAATTGACATATTCGCCATTTTGAAACGTACAAAATTTTTAAAATTTTCTGACCAATAGAAACCTCGCATTTCGTCACCTAGTGGAAATTCTTGGAATTTAATAAGGATGCATAACGTTGTTGGATAAATTTCTGTTGAAAATGCGCAAGGATGCGCATCAATAAAATGTAGGCTTAATGATTAAATTGAATCTGTACAGTGCAGTTGTTGCGGTATGGCTGACATGGGCTTAAGTTTAGATGACATAATTAAAAAAACTAAACCATCAGGCATGAGAAATCGAACGGGGTAATAAATTAATCGAAAATCAATTATTAAACTCCAATTTTCGTGTTATATTAATTATCGATTAACTTTCTAACCTTAAATAAATGAATGATATCTTCGAAGAGGAAGAAAAAACGTTTTCCCCTGTCTCTACCATCAGTATATCATATTAAAAATTTTCATTGATTATAACAGATCTTACCAGTTAGATGACTAATCCAAAAGCTATACTATTTCAGAAATGAATAAAGAATTATTTGTTCATATTATTTATCAAATATAACATATATATCATATTCTTCAAAATGTTTTATTTATATATTTAATTAATCAATTTGAATTTTTGTAATGTGAAAAAAAATGATGTTAATTAAAACTATTTATTACAGAGCTCGTAGAGGCTTCAACAGAGGAGGTAGAGCGAATGGTTCTATAAGAGGAGGAGGTCGTGGTGGTGGAGGGCATACATTAACAGATGCACGATTTAAGATAATACAAAAGAATCGTGAAAAGCTTACCGATGCTAGAGACAAGCTTGCTGAGATTGCTAAACAAAGCGATGCAAGATTAAAATTAGACAAAATAAGAGCTTCGCAATTAAAAAGGATAGAAACTCAAGTCCCTGGAATATCGAGGAAAACTGGTAGAAATGGAAGGCTTTCCTTGTCAACTAACAAAATTCCACCTTTGATGCCACATGTAATGCCACCAAATAATTACATGCCATCACCATCTAGAACGATAGGTTATAGAACTCCTTCGTTATCGGAATCTCATTATCCTGGGGAAATGCCTATCGATTATAGTGACGGTATAAAATATCATTTATTCAGAAGTTTATAATATTTTTAATATCATGTTTATACGTTTTAATATTATTATCATAAGTATTATTAATTTATAGACTATGCAGTAGATATTATGCCTTTAAGAAGAACTGTTAACAACGATTACGCGCCAACACCACCACCACCGCCTCCTGTGTTCAGTATTAAACCTTCATCTCCGTATACGTGGGTGAAACCAGCGGGTGGTAACAATGTGACTAGGATTGTACCATCACGTAAATCTGATATCGATAGAGAAAGAGAAAGAATTAGAGAATATAAAATTATGACACGTCCTTTTATGGTAAGTAATCCAAAACAAAGTATCACACAAATGAATCTAGAAATCAAACGTATATTTATTACATTTATATGTGTCTCCGTCCTACATTTGTAAAATATAGTCAAATATTTATTTTTCAAAGGGTAAAACTGTATCTCCTTCTTACAAGGAAGACTGGTCCTTTGGTACAAAATCACGGTAATTATTTAATATGATTACGAAATTGGTTCTTATTTTGATTAATATATTTATTTGTCACATTTTATTATATCTAGGACTATAATATCTGAAGATTTTATGAATACGAAATATTATGATTCGAGATGTCCAAGAGATGTCGGAATAAAATCGCGTCTTGATTCAATGCCAAGTAAATCAAAAACAATGGATCACTTGTCTCGGCCCAAAACTGGTCCCAGTTCGTCGAGCCAATCTACTGGATACAGAATCGTAGTATCTAACTTACAAGCCAACGTAACACAAGAGGATATAAAAGAATTGTTTGAGGATGTCGGAGAATTACTTATTTCTAGATTAGTACGTCCAGGAACTGCCGAAGTTATTTACAAAACATTAAAAGACGCTACCAAGGCGGTAGAAACTTATCACAATAGACAATTAGATGGTCACCCGATGAAATGTTTGCTCGTTAATCCAAGACCAAAAAATAATCCAACTGGTCCAGCTGTCAGATCAATATCGGAGTAAGTTTATATTTAATTATGATTAGAAAGAAAAAAAAAAACAACCAAGCGAATCACTAAATAATAAGAAAATACATTATTACCAATATATTTTATCTATTTTTTTTTCTTCTCTAGTTCAAGACGAAGCGTTAGTTCAAGTTATGTACAACCAAGTTTAGGAGCCGTTCATCGTGCATTATTCGACGATTCTTAATTGAATGCAACGCATCCTCCTCTTTTCAATTATGTGGAAAAACAAAAATGAATTTTAAATAAATTTCAATGAACGCGGCATAATATTAGTAAAAGAAAAAAACAAAAAAAAAAAAAAAAAGAATCGACTTAAAAAAAAAAAATAGAAAAAAGGGTGGAAGGAAAAGAAAAAAAAAAAATAGAAAAAAAATAGAAATTTAAAATGGATCATGTGTTGATTGGAACTTTCTTATACATTACTGAATCAAAAAAAAACGAAAGAAAAAAAATCATGTATCATACT
>NW_014569868.1:110640-118117 GCF_001313835.1 Polistes canadensis
AAATGGGATTTATTTGGAAAGCCGAAATATATTAATTATTATGCACTATTTAATTGTATATTAAAAAAAAAGAAAAAAAAAAAAAGAATTAAATAAAACATATGTATTGTACGTACAATCTTATATGGGTTATCTTTTTATTATTGTTGTCTCATCATTATTTCGCTTAATATGTTTCTTTTTTTAATTTAAATGAAAAAAAAAAATAACGTTCTTTTTTTTCTTCTTTTTCTTTTTTTTTCTTTTTTTTTTTTTGATAGCAACTTAATCATAATCTTACATAAAATAACAATTAAGGGTCCTTGTATATAAAATACATAGACACAATATGAGTAAGTATAGAATTGCACCGAGAAAGAATTTATTATATTCTATTACAAGACGATGATGATGATGATGATGACGACGATGAATGTTGTTATTATTGATGAAGATCATAATATCGTAGACCGTTTAATAATTGAATTATTTGAATATAAAAGCTAAACATTACCGCACTTACATGCAAGTCCTCTCTCTCTCTCTCTCTCTCTCTCTCTCTCTTTCATGCACAAAATGACTCTCTCTCTCTCTCTCTCTCTCTCTCTCTCTCTCGAAGATAATCTAATCTCACACATCTAAAAACTTTATCGTCGAAATATTATTGTATGTGTGTAGCAGTTTATGATTACAATTTGATGTAACGAATGGCACGTTAGTAATTTTAGCACTTCTGCATTCATTTTTAGAGACAGGATTGTTTGTTAATTCTTACAATATATTGAAATTATAATAATTCGGGCATAAATGTTTCTTCTATTTAATTTTTTCATTTTCACACCCCTCCGCGTCTTTCTTCCCCCCCCCTCACTCACCCTACCAACAAAATTTAATTAATAAATTATTTAAAAAGTGTAACGTGTCCTGTAGGTCCATGTTGTATGTGTGTGTATGTATGTGTGCGTTAATGTCGGCAGGGGGTTAAAGGGGGAAACCTCCAAAAAAAAAAAAAGAACGAACCTTTTACAAAAATAGGCAATATAAATACAAAATAAACTTAAAATTAATACGAACTGCTTGTTTTTTTTTTTAAATCTAACTCGACAGAACTATTACATTACTTAATCAATCGAAATATATATATTTACAAAATGTCTCTACCTATATTTAATATAATATAATGTAATAACTAAAAAAGAGAGTTTTGTTTGTTTGTTTGTTTTTTTCTTTCTTTCAATACTGTACTACCATTAACACAACGTGGAAAATAAATAAATTCTCTTTGAAAATGCGCTCCATTATTAATCTAAATCTAATGAACCTTTGAACATAATCTCACTTGGTTTTTTTTTATTATATGTATAATAATAATATAGAAAAAGAAATGTCTCTTTCTTTAAATCATTTGTTGTTAATTATTGATTCTTTTTTTTTGTATATCATATAAATTAATTAATTAATTATTAATATTATTATTATAATTATTTTAATTTACTTTTGTGTGTGTGTTTGGCGAGATTATAATAATAATAATAATAATAATTAGTAGTTTAACTTCTATGATGATTCCCTTTGGACTTGTTTGGCATTCTAAGAACCTCGGCGTAAGACAATTCGAGACGTTTTAATTTAGCAACCTCTTCCGATGCTGTACTTGGTTTATACTCGCTATATTCATAGGAATGACTATGTTGTTCCGTAACATTACGATTAACGAAAATTTGAGATTTCCTAATTGGATTCGGTGATTCTCGTGTTTTCAATTGATTATACGTAGAAGTATTATTCCAAACATTTGTAACATCCTGTTCAGTTGATGTCAATGCTCTGAACCTTCTTCTACCACCACTGTTAGATTTCGTTTGTACGAAAGTTGGATTAGTGGTTGACACTACGTTTGGTGTTTTCGGACGTTCGCCATTATTACCGAATGCCAATTTTCTCGCGGTATTTTTCTTAGCCGACGATTTATTCTTTTTAACGTGAACGTTAACGCTAACATAATCGAGTTTAGTAGCATGCCTACTATCCAACGATACTTTATCATTAACCTTACCGTTAACCGCTTGCGAATGATCATTGCTTGTAGTTTCTTTCTTTAATGTTAATTCCTTCGATGACAATGGCGTTTGTTGCATTTTGTATGGCGGTTCAGAGACTACCGATGAAATTACCGAAGAAACTACCGAAGACATGACACTTTGATTATCATCCGTAGTTTCACTCGGTAAATCATCCTGCTGTCCATTACAATTATCTGAATTATCGGTAACGTTGTAAGTAACGTTCCCATTATTACTACTACTACTATTACTAGTGTTGTTACTGTTATTAGTTTGATCATCCAACAAGGGTAACTTTTCACCTTCGTCTTTTGCTTCAGCTGCACGTTTCAATACCCCAAATATCTCGCTAAATATTTGCCTGTATTCCGGGGTCTTTCTAAATCTACTCTCGAACGGACTGTTGTCATCGTAAATGCTAAATTTGCAATCCTCCCCATCGGCAATCGAACAGAGGAACGAACCCGGCCTACCATCGGTTTGGGTAGCTTTGTTGCTCGTTTCATCGGCAAACCCGGATGACGATGTTTCCGCTTCGGAAAAGTCTGTTGGTGTTGCGGAAAATGCTTTTTTATTATTATTATCTCCTTTTCCAGGTTTACCATTACCACCACCACCACCACAAACACTACCACCGCTAACACCGTTATTGATGGTGCTGCTGTTACCAATCATCATTCCTGATTTCATTCCAACAACTTCCTGTTGTTGTTGTTGTTGTTGTTGTTCTTGCAATTCGTTATCAACCGATGATGGATTTTGGAAACAATTGTATTCACCGGACATCTCGAGTTCTTCTTGCAGAGACATAACACCACCCATCATTGGTATACTGTTCTTCCTACGTGGTGCAGATAATCTCTGGACTTCTAACAAAGCTTGATACTTTTCGACCAGTTCTCTGTAAGGGTTGTTATTTACCACCTCGTTCATCACCACTTCTGTCTTGTTCTCGCATGTCTCCTGCGAAAATAAGTTTTTCGTATGTACGCGTAAGATGATGATTTTAAAAACAAAAAAATAATATAAAATAAAATATAATTATATTATTATTAATATAAAGTTTAAAGAGAAACTATGGAGAAGTTATTGTTGTTATTTTCTAATTTTACAAACAATTAGTTTCTCGTTGATCGTTCCTTTTATTTTTTATATATGTTACCGTCAAAACTGGAAATCAGTCATTGCTAATAATTCCTTGGCAATTATTATGAATGCAAAGAAAAAAAAGTGAATTCATTCCAAAGATAGCGAACGGTTAAATATTTGTCTTTTCTTTTGTTTCAATTTGTCAAATTAATTTATGGTTCATATTGTGTGTTAAAAAATATGAAAAAAGAATAAAGAATAATTTTCATTGGATGAACGAGATTGGAATGGGCTGAGGATATACGCCAGATTTATAGGATATTAAAAAAATACAATAGCATCTGTCTTCGAAAAATATATATTTTATTTAAGATCATATAAATCTGGCACTCATACATTGTACAAGATATGTTTGTTTGTTTGTTTGTTTGTTTGTTCACTTTCTTTTTCTTTCTTAAAAACCACACACGAAGTCGACTAGACAACACAGGCGTACCAATTAAAATAATTATTATTACATTGAATATATCATGCTCGAAATAAATTGCGAACTAAATTATTAACAGTTTTCTAACAAATGCGAGAATTACGAAAGAAAAGCGCTTATCCATAATTATATATTTTTCTCTTTTAAATTAAATCTAATTAAAAGCACAACGTTTTAAAAACTTAAATCCCATTAATTAGATTTTTTAATAATCCTTCTCGACGCGTGTTATAATTATTATTGTAATTAATTAATATTATTATTATATTATTCGATATTATATATTAGTAATATTCGAAATATTTTTAATATTTAAAACTTAATTAATTAAAACTTATTGGTTAATATATATTTTTTATATGATGCAGTCTTTTTTTTCATTCTCTTTGGAAATAAAAAAATTATATGTTAATGTATATATAAAGTAAATAACAAAACAAAAAAAAAAAAGAAAAAGAAATATAAAAATAAATTTACAAAAAAAAAGCAAAAACATAAAGAAATAAAACTCTTGGTTAAAAAAGAAATCTATGCAACGAGATACATATAAATATTATTTACACAAAATGAATTATTAACTTATATTAATTTTTCAATAAAATCTTTTCTTTTTTCTCCATGATTATTCAATTTCAATTTAAAAGAAATTAGCCTCAAATATATTTACAAAAATAAAAATATCTCTTTCTCTCTCTATATATATATTTACAAATATATATACGTGTATGTGTTTGTGTGTATATAAATAATTGTATGTCAATTAAAATTGACACTTTATATTTCCCTTAAGTAAGAAAAATCTAAGTTCTTAATTATAATTAATGATTTCAATTAATCCATAATTATATCGTTCACCCGGTTAAAAATGTTATCAAAAATTAATCCTAATTAAATTTGAGACAAAATATTTACGCTTTGGCATGAGTAACAATATGGTGTTTAAATTAAATCCTCCTCCCTCCCTCTCCAAACAAAAAAAAAATACAAAAATAAAAAAATTACGTAACAACACAAATGCTTCCCAATCGGACTCGATTCAAATTTCTACCACGAAAAAAAAGTTACAAACGAATAATGTGAAAAGATTTAGGAAGAACATTTTTCTTCATATTTAAATAATTTCATTGTCAAATTCGTCCATTCTTTCCTGAAGATAAAAGAAGATATAGAAGAAGAAAAAAATTTTTTAAATTAATAAGAAAAAAAACAAAATTAAATGAATATTTTGTTGTGTAAGCACAAAACGTAGCTGGCATGCTACTACATTGAAATTAATGTAAAAATAAAGAAAAAAATAAGCACAAGATAAAACGTTGATGCGAAGTCATAAAAGTAGCAATTCTATTGAAAGCTTTAAAAGCTTCCTCTCTCTCTCTCTCTCTCTCTCTCTCTCTCTCAGATGCATTCTCTATCAATGATTAAAAATTACAACGCGTTGCAATTGAATTAAACATGGACGACGATGCGAGTGTGAAAATTAATTACGAGTTCCTATGAATTCTTTTTTTTTTTACAAATTTAAAACGCGCCCTAATATTCTAGAAATAAAATTATTTGGCTCATTTCGATCACACACCCCTAAATCGTATATGATAAATCTATTTGAATAAAATAAAACAAAAAGAAAAAAAAGAAAAAAAGAGTAACGCAATAATTAATTAATAAAAAAAAAAAAATCTACAAAATTCTATATAATTTTGGTTAAGTTCTTTGCGTTAGAAAAAAATGTTCCCTCGGAACGTATAGAAAAAAAAAAAAAGAAAAAAGAAAGAAATTGTATATACAACTAAAGAATTCTTTTCCGAATATACAAAGGCAATAATTGTCTTAATATAAATATTGGTATCCGAAATGGTTTCAGTAGCAACGGTATAACGCATTCGTCTTTGATGTAAGTTATCGTGTCGTGAACGATATGCATCAGTGACGGTGCGTTCCATATATGAGTGAAAATCCTCCACAACAGGCAAACAAATTCTTTACGTTCTTTTTTCGCGCTGCTTTTCGTTAACATTGTTGGGATCGATTCCTAAAGCAAATAAAAAATTGAATAATTACTTAATTTAAGCATAAAAATATACGATCATGGTAAAGAAAAAAAAACAAAATAGGAGGGACACATATAGAAAATGATAAATCTAACAAAAAAAATAAATTGACGTATATATAATACATAAAAGAAATATATTATTAATTAACTTTCTGCAATTTGTCACGCGGCTTATATAAATTCATTTTTTTCATCGAGTACAAGATTTTGTCTTTGGAAACAAAAAAACAACAAATTAATAAATAAATGAAATATAAAAACCTAAACATTAGAAATTGCAATCAAAGTAAACGAGTTCATTATTATATCCTATCAAACCGAGGATTATAATTATAATAATAATATTCTTTACGAATAAGGAAGTAAAGATTCTTGATTTAAAATAAAAATTATAAAAAATAACATAAAATATATATATTTGCTTCGTAATATATTACGTGTGCATACTACTACTTTTTTATTTTCCGCGATATACGATTAGAACGCAAAGTTTCACGTTAGAATGTGTGAGATTTATGTAACGATAAAAAAATCAAGTAATATAATATAATATGTGTATGTGTTGTATATGGAGCAGCACCTTAAACTTATAATAAATGAGTTAATGCATTTCATGCTTACACGGAGCGAAAACGAAAGGCTTGCAAGTACTATACGTAATCTAATGTTTACCTGTACAACAGTTGGTTCAGGATCAGGTTGTTCGTTAATAAGTGAACCTGCTATACTAATGTCATCGTACTCTTCACCATCCAGAACCGATAATTCATCATGATTTCTTGTATCCATTCCACGAAGACAACGTCCACATAATTGGCCCCGTCTGACAATTCATTCAATCAAAAAAATCATTTATATTATATTAAATCTCATTATTTTTATTTTATAATTTAATTATGTTATATATTCATTATATTAATTATGCAGCAGGGTGTATTAATTATTTTTATTTTAATTATATGATTTTTCTTTCTCAGTAATAAAAATTATATCATTTTGTAAGGTGTAGTTAAAAAAAAAAAAAAGAAAGAAGATAAAAAATGATTAATTATTACCTAACTTCTTCGAGAGTATTAATTTCATCTTGTAGATTCTTTACGTCCTGTGCTTTGCTACGCCAAAACGTTAATTGTTCTTCCAAAGTACCGTTCTCTTGTAACAACGTTGTCAATTGTTGGCCAAGTTCAGTAACCTTTTTCTGTTCTCTAACCCTTTGACTACGAGCTTCTTGTAATTGAATTAATAAATCCGTCAATTCTTCCTCGTTCGAGTTTAACGTCAATGATTGTTGCAAGTTAGTATCGTTGATAGTTTCTTGAAAAACTTTAGGTGAATTTGGTGCAGCGCTCTGGTATATATTTAAACAAAATTTATTATACAATTTTTTGTTTTTTATCGCGAATAATTTTATTCATCATTGATTTAAAAAAAAAATAAATGTATTTTTACCTGTTTTATGCTGCCACCAGGCGTTACCGCTGCTTTCCAAGAAACTGATGATTGCGTTTGAACGACATCAGGATTTAAATTTGTTGTTTGCTGACGAAGCAAAACTTCTCTCTGTGATGTAAGATCATCGATTTTCTTTTGAAGTTCCTCGCAACGTGTCTCGAGATTTTCGATTGTTAAGCATTGACTGTATATTATTAATAATAAATAATATTATTACAAATATATATTTAAAATAATTGGTAATTAATATTATTACAAATATATATAATATTGTTTTATATATTAATATGTATTATATACTTTGTGTTAATTGGTAAACTTTTCAAAGTTAAAATAATGGCTACAAATATTTAACAA
>NW_014569868.1:118192-122238 GCF_001313835.1 Polistes canadensis
ATATTAATATGTATTATAAACTTTGTGTTAATTGTTAAACTTTTCAAAATTAAAATGGCTACAAATATTTAACAATTAATGTTAAATTATAATATAAATATATATATAATAGTAAATTATATTATTATATACTTGTTAATTGAACACATATAATATTATATTAATTAAGGAGAAAAAAAAAAGCTAATTTGAAATAATAGTATAAATATAAAGATAAACATACTTTTTTAGAAGCTTTTTATCGGCAGTATTCTCGACGACCAACCGATGATTGGCACGCTCCAAATCTTGTATACTGACTTCTAATTGTTCATAAATCTTAAGACGCGAATCATTGACTTCCCTCAATGCAGCAGTTTGCTTCTTCATATACTATGCATATAACAATTAATTATAATAATTACACAATCATTATGCAATCATTAATTAAAATCCTCTTACGAGTGTTGTAAAAAAAACAACAACAACAATTAAATTTAAATTCCTAAAGAATAGAAAAACTTACTTCTATTTCTTGAGCTTGTTCCTCAATCGTGGATTGATGAATTTTAATTATGTTCTCGAGTTCTTTGTTTCGTTCTAACAAAGTTTTGCCAAGTTCTGCTGCTAACTGAAGATCTATAACAACACATATATATACGAATGCATATTTTTCTTATTAATTATATATTTTTCATAATTTTAAATATATATTTAACGTAAATCATATCAACGTTTATATTTAAATATACAACCAATTAAAAAAATACAAATTTATTGCTATTTTATTTGTCTCTTTAGATCTCATTTAAAGAACATCCTGTTGTTTTTTCTCTTGTGAGAAATATTTTTTTCATAATAATTACACTTATCCATTTACATTGTAATATAATTATGATAAATGTAAACGATATATAATAAAACTTGGGAATAAAAATTTGACAAATTTATTCAAGCAATTATTATAAATTACTTATTATACTTAAATGTGAATGTGTGTGTGTGTGTGTCTGCCACACGAGGGCGAACATAATTTAAAACAATGACCTTGCGAGGGAAATAGAAATGCATATGATGTGCATATGCATCGTAATAAGAAATCTCAAGTATTGTAGTACAATGAGATAATATAATATTATTTTTCTTATTGAATTAATGATCCCATTGAAAAAAAAAAAAGAAAAAAAAAATAAATAAATTCTCTATGCGTGTACAATTGTTTGTTACTGAAATGAGTCTAAACAAATAACCAATAAAAATCGTTGGAAATATTTTTAACGATCGTGTTAGATCTTTATCAAAACTATTTGGTATTCTAATCAAAAAATCGTTCCCACGAAATACACGTTTATCAAAAATTGATTTTAATCATAATGATAATAAAAACAATTCGTAAGTGAAGATTAAATAAAAAAAAACAAATTAAAATAATATGTCGCAAATAATAGGTTTAAGTTCAAATTAAAAAAAAAAACAATTTTAAAATTATAATAATAAATGAATAAAATATATAATTGAGTGCTAACACACACACGATTTTTTAATGAAATTTCGAGAAAAAAAGTGAAAATTAATGGATCAAAATAAAAAAAAAAAAACAAAAAGAAATAATAGGGAAACATTTGTTTGACATGTTTAAGAATTTCATAATCCCTGTTTGACTGAACGAAGCCCTTCCTCGTCAGCACGAGCATTGACATCGTTCCCTCGTTAACAAGCTCACAGGATTTTCTCTCTCTCTCTCTCTCTCTTTCTTTCCCTTGCACGAATACGAAGCAATGCAGCAAAAAAAAAATATACACAAAATAATGAAGAATTACAAAATGTAACAAATGTTCATTCCCTTTCTCTCTGAATTTATTTTGTTTCACATTCCAAAATTATATTTCATTTATATTCATTAAATAATTCCACCGAATATGAATTTTCGATTTTTCTTTTAGTTTGTTGATTATTTTCTTTATTTGTTGATGTTGTGAGAAAGTATACCTTCCGGTCCTTGAAGACAGGCCAGTTCGATGGAATAATCCCAACAATCCAAAGAACTCATTTGCGTTTGGGGATCCCAAACAACATCCACATTGGGTCCGCCGTTCATGTTAATAACACCGATTAAACTTACTTTACTTTAATCACTTATTATTATTATTAATTATTATTATTATTACCCAACCTTCCCAAAAATAAAAATCATATAAGAAATAAAAAGAAATCAAACAATTTCAAATCACAATCAAATTAATCTTCCTCTTAACAAATATTAATTAACAATTAATCCCGATAACCAAACCGATATGCATGATGATAAAAATTCAACCATTTGTTTTCCACATCACACATCACACACACACATATACACACACATCAAGTGTATTATAAAAAAAATATATAAAAAAAAAGAAAAATGCGTGCGTAATTCCTTCCTTCCTTCCTTCCTTCCTTCGCGAGCGTCCTTCCGAACGAAAGTTCAGGTTATCGACCACTAACCCAGCGGCAGCTGCAACTGCAAATGCAACTGCAAATGCAACTGCAGCAGAAACACAACACACGACCGGTTCCTACGAAGGCACCCGCTCTTCTGTGAATCGTCAGGTAAGCGAGTATCTTGTAAGACTGAAACGTTCCGTTCACGCACCTCCAACCTCTTCTTTCATTCCCCCATAACTCCCCCCCCCGCCCCACCCCACCTCTCTCTACCGTGCATACCACCCCACTACTTAAACCCTTCTTCTCTCTTTTAACTTACTGTATATACTCCTTCCTTGTTTTCCTTTCCGTCCGCCCCCCCCTCCTCCTCCTCCCATTCTTTTAGGTATTCCTTCTTCTTCCTCTTCTTCTCAAACCTTTTCCTCTTCCTCGTGTCGACGATGAACCTCCCAAGCCCCTCCATGCCTCCCCCATACCCCCTCGCCACAACCTGCACGCTCTAGGGCACTCTCGCTTCGTTACAACTTCTCTTCTTCGTTTTTTATTTATTTATTTCTCTTTTTACTTATCTTCTTCTTCTTCTTCTTCTTCATCTTCATTTTAAAGTATGTATAGTCGTGAGTTGTTGTTTTCAGTATTTTTATGCGAACATATTTATCGAGTAAGTTAGCCTACTTTTGAATATTTTTTCTTTTTTAATTTTGGATTTGTTTTTTTGTATTTTAATCGTGAATCTCTTTTAGGATAATAATTGTAGCGTTTTTTTTTTGTTTTTCTCTCTTTTAAAGATGATTTTATATTTTTCTAATCCTGACTACACACACGCGATTGATATTTTATAGAAAATTGGTTTGGTTAATATTATTATTATTATTTGAAATTTGTTGATGAGAAATAATTTATCATCTCTTTATTCATCTCGATAGCATATACAATCGTTAATTGTTTTTGGTATTTTATAAGAATCGTACTTTATCGAGGAAGTTGGCCCACTTTTTATCCGATTTCTTTTTTGTATTTTTATCGTAAATTTCTCTCAGGGTGTATATTATAATATAATTGTATTTATGTGTGTGTGTGTCCGTCCCCTCCCTCCCACCCTCCCTCCCTCCTGCCCCAGGTTTACTGATAAACAATTTCGAAACAATTTTTTAATAATTTTATTTCATTTCTTTTCTTTTTTTAAATCGCGACCACACACAGGGTGAATGTACATTTTATTTATGGTCATTTTGTTGATATTATATATTTTTTTGTATCACATACGTATAATATCTTATTGTTTCAAATTTTGATGAGAAATGTTATTTCCTCTTTTTTTTTTTTTTCCTCTTCTTCTTAATCTTCATTATCTTAATTATAATCGTGAGTTGTATTTCAATCTATTATGTGATCATACTTATGAGTAAGTGGGCAGGAGGGTGGGGGGAAACTGGCCCACTTTTAATCGATGTTACTTTTTAAAAGATTCCCACTATAATAAATTCCTCATCTTCACACGTAATTACGCGTTCAAAGAGTACAAGTTTGAAATAATATAATAATGTATTTTATTTTTCTTTCTTTTTTTTTTAATCGTATGATTAATCCCATAAATGAACGTAAAAGATCCCCCTTGTCCCTTTTTTAAAATAATTATT
>NW_014569868.1:122303-135218 GCF_001313835.1 Polistes canadensis
TCATTTTGTTACAAATACACGAAACCCCCATGCATAAATTCACACACACGTGTATTTTATATTACAAGTATGTAAAATTTGGATAGGTTTCAAACAATAAAAGTATAAGAAAGTAATAACACACCTTATTGTTTAAAAAAAAAAGAAAAAATTAATTAGAATTAAAAGGTGAATCTCTTGGCAAAACAATTAAACGTTGACTCGAACGGTGTCACACATTATGGCAAATTGAAAACAATGTGTGTGTCTTTTTAGCCACCACGATCCGTGGTCTTCCGCTTTTACTTTCCATTCCTGGTTCCGTTTTACCCGCTTTATCTTCTTATTTTTCGACTTTCTCTTTAGATTCAATCGCAAACCTCAAAGTACCTGTTTTTTTTTTTTTTTTAATTCGCACCTATGAAGGAGTATCTTACCCTGTATCTCACCTGTATCTCACCTTTATCGTGAGAATAATCTTTTTTTTCGAACTTTTGCAAATACTTTTGATTCATTTTTTTTATCGATGACTCGATAATTATCATAAATCTTTTTATTATATTATTCTATGATTTTTTTTGTCTATACATGTAATATATACGTTAGATTAATTATTAATTAATAAATATAATCATTGTAATTCATAATAAATGTGAATAATAGAATTAATCTGTAATTATGTGTTATCTATCTCTCCTATCAAGATAACTGTATACTCTTTTGATTATCTTACAAGAAACTTAACTTAAAATGAAGTTTCGTATTAAAATCCCTATCTGTGTCATTCTAAAAACGGATGTAGTCTTGCATAACATTAAACACGCACGTCTTCGAATCTTCTTCTATTTTCTTTTCTTTTTTTCTTTTATCATGAACGAGTCTAAACCACCTGTTTTTCTCAATCAAATCCAACGAGAAAAAGAGATAAAATTAAATTTAAGTACGAAATAGTAAGTAAATAAATAAAATACCACGAAAACAATTTATTCTAATGAATAATAATCTTCTTAAACAATAAATTACTAATATATATTATATTAATATATATAATATCTAAATTCAAATAAATCACCTACACAAGAAAATTTATATACGAATCGATTTCTAGTAAAAAAAAGGGCACATGTTTCCAGAAAAATATATAAAAATAACAATACTCGTTGCACATTGATAATAATGAAAAGAATTAACAGATAATATAACATATAAACCCTTATTTCATTTTAAACACAAAAATTCTAAAATATAATTAAATAATTATTAAATGTAACAATACACACATATATCATACATAATTTGTTTCTTCTTATATAATTTTTAAAATACATTACACATATATATACACAATACATTATCAATATCATTAATAACAATTTTATTTCGAGTTCTCATTAAAACAGGAAATCAAATCAATATGATTTAATACCAATTTGTAATATTATCTGTTTTATATTACATTAAATTAGTATACGTTAACCAATTTGTATCTTTTTATCTTTCTCACACAATCGATGTAACATATAAATATTTATCAACACTTTATCTCTATTTTCAACTTATTCGAGATATAAATGCATGTATAATACACATACATCTATAAATATATGTATAAATGCATATATATATATATATATATATATAAATATTTAAAAGAAAAGGTTGTTAAAATATATGGAAATAATGGATGAATTTATAACGGGTAGGATTATTAGTTCCTGGTCCGGTTGTGTTCTATTCTCTAAAGTTGTTTCACACCGCAATACATGAGCACACTTCTCGTGCTCCCTGAAAGGTCAAATCGGATATATACACATTCACCTGTTAAACCACATTGAATCCACATCCTAACAATGCACCTTTCTTTTTATTACGATCGATAAAAGATTAATAATCATTTTTTCCATAGTATATATTCTCCAACTTGCATTCTCGAGAGAAAGTAACACCGTGAGAGATTCGATTCTTTTATTAGCAACAACAACATTATTATTGTGTCTTAGATCGATGAGGGGTTTATTCAAAATGTAAGATTAAAGTTCGATTGCTTTTCCTTAAAATTATGTCTTATTTTAACCTGAATCAAGAATAGGAAAAAGGAAAAAGAAACAAAAGTCGTGAACAATAAATTAAACACGTTAGGATTGAAAAAGTAAACTTATGTTTGGTAAAATTCTAAAATAAAAAAGGATTTAGGTTTGAATTTAAAGATTAAACAAAGACTAAGTAAGTAATAACAATTGTTCATTGATTCATGAATCATTATGAACGATACTTTAAATAAGATTGATAAAAATAGTGATTTAAAAATTCAAATAAATAAATATACACTTGAAATATTAATTTCATCTCGATTAAAATTACATTATTGTTTCTAATTTATATCGAACAAATAATATCTTCTTATTATTTAAAATAAATAAATAAAAAGAAAAAAAAGGAAATGATTATTCTACGATCGACAAATCATTCATCGTGAAACGATACTTTAAATAAGATTGATGAAATAATGATTTAAAAATTCAAAAAAATACACTGAAAATATTGATTTCATCTCGATTAAAATTACATTATTGTTTCTAATTTATATCGAACAAATAATATCTTCTTATAATTTGAAATAAATAAATAAATAAAAAGAAAAAAAAGGAAATGATTATTCTACGATCGACAAATCATTCATCGTTAACACGTCGAGTAAGATCGAAAGAAATTATCTAAAATTGAAGATACAAAAAAGTAGTCAATTATCTTTGACTCCTCGTTAAAATGATGTCTACTTCTGTCTGAATAATAAATAAAAAAAAAAAAAAAATAAAAAGAAAAGAAAGGAATGAAAAAAAGGAATAAAAAAAAAGTAATAATCATTGTCCATCGATCTATAGATCATTATGAAGAAAATTCTATCCTTATAGTATTAATATCTCACACATGTTAATTTTAAAGATTAGACTAGCATGCGATGAAAACGAATGGAAGGATGTACTACTCGGGGTTGTAATTACAGCTTTGTATCTTTCTGAAGAAGGTTGAATGAGGAGGTGAAGGAGGTGGTGAATGATGAGGAGAATGAGGAGGAGGAAAAGGATAAGAGGGAAGAGGTGGTAGGGGGATAGGGGGGCAAGAAGAAGAAGAAGAAGAAGAGGAGTCCTTCTACCATTGTGCTGAATAACTGCACCGTGAAAATAACACACGGGATAGAAACGAAGTTTAAGTGGACGTTTCAAAGGAATTGCATCTTTATCAAAACCTTCTTTCCCCCACCCACTCTTTGGGGGGGGAGAGGGGTCTATACATTATTATTTAAAGTTCCTTATTTTTATCCTTCGAACGTTTATTCATTCGAATTGCAATCGCATGTTAGTAATCCTTTCTGCACAATCTTGTATTTTGTATATGCATGTGCATCTTGTATTTATATATGCGTGAACGTAATCAAATTTCTATTTTCCATATTTTCCCTAGTTACTTTTGTATTTTTTCTACTGTTTTCTAATTTTCTTTAAGATGTGTGTATTTTGTATTATCTTTATGAGGGAACAAAAAAAAAAGTTAATATAAATTGAATCTCATAAAGTTTCATGTTACATATAAATGATATATTGCATAGATTTATGTTATATTTATAATAAATATATACAAGAGCAAAATGTGAATATATTTTTACAGTTATATACGCGTGTATGTATTGTGCATTTGTATATTTATTGATGTTTCAAGAAGTAAAATAAATTTCTTTCGATAGTGAATCAACATAGATAAGTCAGGATTGGATTTCAGTTAGACGAGACAAAAGTCTTCCTCAAAGAAATTCCTTTTCCTACAAGTTACTGATCGATTGGGTCATTTGTTAAATCGATCACGAAGTGTTTCGATTTCGAGGAATCTCATGCATGCCCATTCGATGAAATCAAACGATCGATTGAATACAAATCAATTTCATTCGATTATAAAATATCTTTATTTCGAATTCATGATTATATATTACGTATAAATAAAATAACTTTTATCTAAATCTTGAAATCTGTTAAAAATATGTAATCAAAATATCTCATGTAATTTTAACATTTTTATTCGATTTAATTATTAATATTCATACTACTGTCATAAATAAAAAAAAAAAACAAACTTTGAAACGATTGAACGATTTGTAATACCAAAATTGGCATAAATTTACTGAATAATCTCAATATGTTCGTAAAGTATGACTCTGTCAGAATATGAATGTACAAAAACGAAATAGAAAAAGAAATAGAAGAAGAAAGTATTTGAAAATGTATTCTCAGGTAGGTAAATAAAAAAAAATTGTATTGAAATAACTCTGTTGTAATATATAAAAATATTAAAGAAAAAAAAAAAGAATTATTACAAAAGTATCTTCAAAAAATGTTTTATCCCTTTTGATTAAAATAAATATAATTTTCGAAATATATCTGAGAATAATCTGAAATAATAATAATTTAATTAATATCACTGCGAATGAACGAAAAATAAAAATTCGAAACAAATGATACAATACGTGAAAAGAATGAATGAATAAAAAAAAAGTAAGAAACAATAATTAAATAGTATTCAATTAAAATGAGATACCTTGTTAAATTTAATTGTAATTGCAAGTTGTCCTAATCGGTCTAATGGATAGGAGAATGACCTTAGAAAAATATTTCGTCGTCGAGGATGCATATCGACGAAGTTTAGCCGTGGGTAACGACCGCTATCGGTAATATAATAATATGCTTGTACGTTATAATACTCTTATAAGAGATATCCAACCTTGTTTTTCCCATCTGATTCGCAGATGTTAGACAATGACAACCAATATAGGTAAGAGGAAAAAACGAAGAATGCACGGACAGTTATCTACCGTTATTTATGCCATAATCTTTATAGTTATATTCTTTATAAATAAGAATAATATTAAGTTACGTAAGATAAATCAATTTTTCGTTTATTAATTTGACACTATATTTTCAAATTGATATCATTTAAAATATTGCATTAATAAATATATAATAAATATATATAAATAATATTTTTTTAATAATAAATCATTTAAAATATTGCATTAGATATTTTTTCTCTGTAAAACAAATACCGAAATATTAACTTTATTTAAAATAATAAATCATATTGTAGCATTGAAATTATTTTGTAAAATTATTACCTTATTAAATAATATTATTAAATATTACTCATTAAATTTTATTTTTATTATTATTAAATATTATTATTAATATTTTCATGCCCCATTTGGGGTTTTACAACTCTCTAATAAATCCTGCATTTAAAGAATTGATGACAAAAATTCTTTAACAATTCATTCGTAATAAATCACATTTACGATGTAAAAAGAATGTTGATATTTATTACTAAAGAAACAAATGGATTTTAATTGATTAGGTTCATCTTTATAAATCACTTTTACGTTCAGTATTAATAGTAAAATAACGGCCGATGACGAGGATGACTAATCGAAGAAATAAATGTCTTGAAAGATGATGATGATGATTATGGAGCGTTTATCAAAGTTACTCGTCAAATTATACATTTGTAATTTCTTAATATTGCAGTTAATAAATTAATATACACGTGAACCATTTATTATTACAATTCTATTATAATCTATTAATCAAATAAAAATCAATATCAAAATTTGATATAATATTAAAACTACAAATTTCTTAATACCCATATATACACGTCAAAAAAAAAAAAACACAATATCCTATTAAATTAAATAAAATAAACATTTTCACAAAATATACAACGCGTCTCGTATAACTTAATTATATTCTTTTATAATATAATAAAAAGAAAAATAATTACAAAAATAATTGCAACCGTGAACAAAATCAATTTCTAATAAATAAATAAAAAAAATAAAACACACATGCCAAAAAAGTAAAACTAATTTTAATAATCGCGTGATACATCCCGAGATTGTTTTTTGTAACTTATGTTTCATTATTAAAAGTAAATAAAATCGAAGGAGAATTAAAATGGGGGGTGGGGGGGGGGGGGATGGAAGACAAGAAAAAATAACGATTAATCGAAGAGATATAAATGTTTATGGAAATAAAAAATGATCGGGACGTTTATAGTTCGTTAATATTAGAACGTGACGACTTGACTGGCCTCGAAAGTTGTTTCAGAAGAGAAACGTCGACCCCTTCGGGCCATTGTTGTCTATCCTCTTCTTCATGCACCTTTCCAACACTTATTTCCTATAGTCGGTATCATTAATTAAATAGAAGTACACCACCGATCTTAAACACTGTGACTCAAGAATCTACTAATTACACGACAAAAACTATCCCATATAGTTAACACATACACATAAGATGATAATCAAACATTAGTGTGACACGCTTTGACCGGACAAATGTCAAGAGAATCGTGATTGTACTGACCTGAAAACACTAACAACACTTAGATGACATGAAAGAAAGAAAAGAAAAGAAAAAAAGAGGGAAAGGGAGAGACCTAATTTTATATAGAAATTAATATAGAATAAAATAATTGAATATAGTTGGACTATAAAATTTAAAATAAGTATTCTTGCTAGAATCTCGTATAATTAATATAATAATTATTGTTATATTATATAATTTATTGTGCAAAATAATTTGTTTATTATTTTGTAACAATTAACGCGTTGTATTTAATTTAAAATTAAATTTGTGTTCATACTTTTTTTGACAAATCGTATAGAAGAAAAATAATAATTAAAATTCCTTTGATAGGACATTAAAAAAATTTCCAAAAGGGATTAATGAAGAAGGCGGGTTGCAATGCTACCTACACTCGATGGATTTACTTTACTCGTGTGACTCACACCAAGTCTTGTTGAGAATTCTAAGGGAGTAAAGCACCCGTGTATGTACTCGTTTCCGTCACATTGATTTATTAACATCATATACCTGCGATTTGATATAAAAGTATTTGGAAATCTAACGAGAGAGTAATACACCTACACGCGAACAACTCGACCAAAGATAAATTCAACTAACTTTTGTATCTATTTAAACGTAAACGTGTTGAATATAGTGTACGAAATTTATCTAATTTTTCTTTCCCACCCCTAATCTTTATTTTTATTTTAAAAAACAAATACGAAAACCCGTGAAAAAACATACAATTTAATATTTATATCTCGAAATTACATATGTCATATATAAAATAAAAAATAACAAATGAAATAACAATTAGAATAGAAAAGGGGGAACAAAAATGATCGTTCTTTGAATGACAACATGAATATCTAATAATAATATTTATTGTTAGTAATGGCCTTATGGTGTTCTAAGTTAAGCTTGAACCTGACCACTTTGATCGACTTCCGAGACAAGCGGTGTAATTCCTAAGCAAGAAACGGAAGTTACGAGAGAACCTGGGGAACTAGTTGTTCACCATCATCTCAGAGATTCAAGAAGGAAATTCTATCGGCGAGAGTTTATCCGCCGCTTGGTTTTTAACCACAACACTTTCCAGCCCTCTCCTCCCTCTCCTCGTTCCTCCCGCTACTTAAATTTCAACTTGGAATAATCAGACTCAACCACACGAATGGTCTAGCTTTAACTAATCTAACATCGACAATTCTACTTAGTATACCAATTGGTTCATTAAATAAAAATTATTTTTAAATGTGACAATTATTTCTCTACGTGAAGAATTAAAACATATGAATATTTAAGAGAGAGAGAGAGAGAAGACTTATTATATAAATATATTAATATTTAAGATTTATATTATAATAAAGATAATATAATCTAATTATTGATTTTTAATTAAAATCAATACACAAAATAAGATAAAGTAAAATAAAACCATAGAATATTTTAATGCTTCTATATATTTTCTAATTATTTCTAAACTCAATTACATGACTGGTCTAGCTTTAACTAATCTAACATCGACAATTCTACTTAGTATACCAATGGGTTCATTAAATGAAAAAATTATTTTAAAATGTGAAAATTATTTCTCTACGAGATGAATTAAAAAATATAAATATTTGAGAGAGAGAGAGAGAGAGAAGACTTATTATATAAATATATTAATATTTAAGATTTATATTATAATAAAGATAATATAATTTAATTATTGATTTTTAATTAAAACCAACACAAAATAAAACCTAAGAATATTTTAATGCTACTCTATATTTTCTAATTATTTCTAAATCCAAGAATAATAATATCACGAATTATTATTAAAGATATATTTAAATGATCCATGAGAATGCTTAACTTTTTCATGTATGTGTTTGTGTGTGTGTGTGTGTGAAATCGATTAACGAAGCATGACGAGGCAACACGAGAAAAAGTTAAAAGTATCATCTAATAGTGTTCATTCAAATGTGATATCGTGCGAAAGGGAAATAGATAAAATAATAAAAGAAAGAATAAGTATCATGAATAGGAATGGATATTTATGGCCTACATTAAAATTACATTTGTGAAGCATGGAAAACATGAAATCTATTGAAAAATCAGACAGATGTACAAGAAATGGCTAATTAACTTCACGTACCAACAGTGAAATCAAAAGATAAGAATAACACCTTTCTCTATGTCATTTTAATATGTTAACTTAACCGTTAGGGTCACACCTATATAACTGCTACACCTATAACTGTTTTTCTATTTTACATTCTACATAGAAAATATATTTTCTATCTACGTGTGTATTATATTATATTATTCTATAATAGAATTTGTTAACGCGTATAATAAATTAAGTTTCCTATTTCTAATTAAAATATTTTACAAACGCGTAGGTGTATATAATTTATTATATATATAATAATTAATTATTATTATATTTTTTAATGTAATCTAAATGTGAGAGAAGAAAAAAAAATATCTTTGCACATATTATTCCAAGTGCATACAAAATGCAACGAACATACAAAAAATTAATTGATTTATCGCTAATTTTCTATTTCCGTTTATTTCTATTATCACTTTCTCTATTATTTCTATCCTTTCATATTAGATCATACTTTCATAATAAAATCCACACGAGCATTTAATTCATACACCTAATGTGAAATTTTTCAATCGATAATTGTGAGAATTAATTTCCCCAACTTTCCCTCTCTTGTTTTTATTTTTTTGTATATTAAATGATTGGAATTAAATCGTAATTTCACCTAGTGTTTTTCTTCAAGGACACAAGCATGATATCGAAGAACGATGCCCTCTCTCTCATCTCTTTTTTTTTAACCGGAAGGGACATCCGGTACTCGCGATTCGGAAAGCAACGAGTTTACCAACGACCTAATTAAAACACATAGTCGAGTTTAATTTATGGGAATCTTGCTTATTTCAAATCGGAGTCGAATAAGTACTTAGTTATATACATATATGTAGATATATTCGATTAAAATCATTCTAATCGTAAGATTCCCCATACACGAGAAACTTAAATAAAAAGAGAGTCGTATTGTATTGTATATTGTATATTGTATTTCGATCAGACCTCATTGTTTAACTTTACTACGTGTACATTTTGACAAATAAAGTATACTTTCAAATAATTACAATAATTACACATATCTTTCTTCTCGTAACGGTACCTTTTTTTTTCTTTTTTGTTGTTGTTAATTTCCCTTACATCGTATGGTTCGACACCATAAAAGTATAGTTCGTTGTTTTAAGTATCATTACTATATGTCATTAATAATGTCAATTACTAACAATATGTTCATTGTATTATATTGAATGTATTCAATTTTATTTTATATTTTATATTACAATGATATTTATATTGTAATTGAATTTAATTAAACTATAGCATTAAGATAGAGTAAACAAATTGTATTTTATTTTCAAATTAAATGATTGTTCTTGAAACGTTTTACATTCTTTTTTTAATTTATTTATTGAATAATTCAATTTGATGAACACGAGCACGTGACATTAAATTCAATTCAATTCAATTATATTCGTGTAATATCGATGATTAAAAAAAATTGTGTTTGATAAGAAATATGATTGGACAATATGTTAAAAGATATTTATATATATGTTACAACCTGTTACACTTTTAGAATATTATAGTATTAGAAACGTGAGAACTAATGTCTCGACAACGAACGTGTGAGCCATACGGACGAGTAATTCTTCCACGAGATCTTTCAACGATAATTTCCACCTACATCGTGCCATGAATGAAACAAACGTGTTCAGTGCCGTTATTACGTAAAATTCTTAAGAGATTCGTTCAATCAGAATCCCTCGTAATCCTATTACGTGATACTTTCGTACGCATAAGTAACGCAAAAGTTAAGAAAAGATTTTCTAATCGAACCAACAAATTTTATTCTATTATAATATATATATATATATATACAAAATTGTATAATAAAAATATCAATTTTTTAATTTCATTTATTATACTTATATTATGTGATACTTATTTCATTTTGTTATATTATAAACAACAACAAAAAATAATAAAATCTAATTGAAATTTATAGTAAGAATTTTCAATCAATGAAAGAGTTACGTTAGAAACAACATTTGTTGTTAATAAGAAGAATAAAGAACACAATTTCATTCAAAATTATTGAATTTAAA
Organism: Polistes canadensis; assembly: GCF_001313835.1. Classification (NCBI taxonomy): domain Eukaryota; kingdom Metazoa; phylum Arthropoda; class Insecta; order Hymenoptera; family Vespidae; genus Polistes; species Polistes canadensis. Next base: position 132,863 of record NW_014569868.1, read on the forward strand.
CTCGAGACAAATTGATAACCTCATTTTTCAACGATATTCTCAAGGTAAGTATTTTTATCTTTACGATATATTAAAAAAAACAAAATTATAAATGTGCTTCTTAAAGTAGAATTTTATTTTTTCTCACAAATCTTATGGGATTGTGAACCGATTGACGATAGGATCCGGTAAAACACATTAGAAACAAAATACTCTTTACGAAAACTAGGCGTGCGTGTGCAACATTAGACAATTTTCTAAATAAACATACTTAAAGTTCTCGATATCGAGAATAATATCTATTCGAGTACTATCAAGTGTTGTTAAACTAATGATCGTCATGCGAAGTGAGATTGCTCGTGAAAATTCTCGAGAATATGTTAAACAAACGTTTTAACGTTAAATCGGGGTCAAGTATTTTTAACATTAGTAATAGAAATTCAAAACACGAATGCAACTGTGTATATATATATATATATTCTCAAGAATTGAGAAGTATTTTCGTATTCAAAGCACACGTCACAGTTTATAAAAGATGCAAATCTCTAAAACGAGATGAGTGTTATCGTTATTATTATTATTAGTATTATTACTATTATTATTATTATTATTATTATAAGTAGGATAGATAATCCCATACGTCAAAGGTGAACCTTGGTGAACGTTTAATCTTGATGGAAATGAAAGATATTACAATAAGAAAAAGAAAGAGATAGGTGTGGTTACTAAAGAACAAAGTGCATCTCGTAGAACAAGAAAACAATGTATACCACCTGTTAAACCGTTCTAACTATTTCTAACTACCAATACAATATTTCTCAAGCCTTTTCATCCTAACCCCTTTACCCTAATGTATAATAGTATGCAATTTTTCTTGCGCAAAAACAATTCATATATTATTAATAAATATTTCTCACATAAGAAATATAATATATATATAAAAAAAAAAAAATTGGAAAACCCATTGATATAGTATTCTATCAAAGTTGATTATAGTGACACGAAAATTGTTACACATTTGTATGCGAATATACACGTCGAAGAAGCAACACCACACCCAACTGAACAAGAATTGTGTAGCCGGGCAATGTGCCGGTGAGCGAACGAAAGGAATGCATTATGAGCATGATAATACTGCATGTATACTGCATATAAACGTGCCTAACACGCGAGCTCGTTTTACAAAGGTTCGCACGGAAACTTCGCACCCACACGTGGTGGTATTACTAGAAAAAGGGTTACATTCATTGTTTATATATTTTTTCTTTTTTTTGTATTAGTCTCAAGTTAAACCTATTTAAAAAAAATAAATAAATAAATCAATGGAGCTTGCGAGTATTCTTCTATGATTTTTTTTTCTTTTTTTCTACGAACACCAATCAGAAATAATTCTACATTTTTTTTCTCTTTCCCCCCCCCCTTCACTTGTATAATATATTTTTATACATTTCATCTAAATCATAACTGAATACTATATAATTTTAAACTTTATCAAACCCATTCACGTATTTTATTATCTCATACGCATCAACGGAAGTGCATACTGCACACGGTCATCATATGCCGTAACGCATGCGTACCTCTCGTCGAATATTTTCATTATGCAATAAAATTATTATATATTATGTATATATATATATACTCATGCAGATACCAAGACGTTCATGAACAAAAGAGATATTGTTTGATTCTTAATTCGAGTATCATAACGTTCAATTAAATATAACGTTTAAAAGTATTTACAATTTTGAAGATGTGAGATACCACTTTTAATTATTTCAACAAAATATTTTAATAATTAATGACGTAAAAATAATCACGAAAAAATACAAAATAAAATAGAATAATTATTAATTAAAACAAAGTAGAGATAAAATTAATGGTAATCATGCACACGTGTATGTATTCTACCATAAGAATAATCAACGTTTCGAAATTCATTTTAAGAAATGATGAAGTAGGTATAAAAGTATACAAAAAAAAAAGAAAGAAAAGAATTGAAAAATTGTTAGAGTTAGAACAAAGTTAATTCAATTTGATCACGTATACAGATTCTATTGTAAAAATGGTCAATGTCTAGAAACATATTTCAAGAAATGATGATGTGGGCGTTCCAAGTAACTCGGAGGACAAAAAAAAACCCATGGTGAAATGAGAAAAATAAAAATATATATAAATTGTAAGAGTTCAAATGAAATAGAAACTAGATACTGCAGACTAGAGACTTTGAATGTTGGAATAGAAGTAAGTACTACCTAAAGGATAGTCAACATCTATTTAAGTATCTCATACGTCGTTTCGTTCCAGGTCACAAAGTCTCTCTCTTTTTTTTCCCCTCTCTCATTTGCATTCATATATTTCCTTATATATATATATA
>NW_014569868.1:135406-136680 GCF_001313835.1 Polistes canadensis
AAGTTATTTAACACTAACAATCATTAACCTTTTCATAATTAGCATAGAAATTAATTAACCAGAACGATAGATAGTTATTTAAAATTATATATCGATGCTGACAATTACTATCTATTTAAAAAAAAAGTTATATTGCAAAGATTCATTTAAAACAAAAAATTAGTAATCATGATATAAAAATTAAGAATTAAACTGAACACACAACATCTATCAAAAAATAATAAATATTAAAACACGTACGAAGAATAGAAAAAAAAAACACACAATTGTGAAACAAATTTATTTCAACTTTTCCCCTAACCCCTCCCCCCCCCACCCTCCCCCATTAAAATACGTTGAAGAAACTTTTCCAATCAAATTATTTTCTATAAAATGTATATATGCATTTTCCATTTTACTTTGAAGAGTTTGGATTGATATTTGTTAGAGTACTACCGATATGGTTTCTCTTTCTATCTGTTTATCCTCTCCTCTCCTCTCCTCTCTTTCACTTCCCATCAAACTCCTCTTAACCCTCTTCCTTTTTTTTCTGTTTTTCTCGTTCGGTCGGTTATCGTTAAGTATAGACCGGCGTTATGTGCATTCTGTACCGTTAGCAGGAATAATCCAACTCGTTGGCCGTTCTGCATTTACTACTAGTTTAAGTAGAGAAGAGAAATAGATGAAAGAACGAAACGTGGTGTTGTTGTTGCTGTTTCGAAACAACAAACTGCCAAAGATTCTTCTTCTACGAACGAAAAAAATCGAATTCGCTTTGGTTAACCCCTGTTTAACGGTAGTAAGATCGATCAAATTCACGATATGTTTTTTGTACTTTGATAACTTCCTATATATATTTGCTTCCGTGTCTTAATAATTCAAATATATATTTTCTAAGTGTCTTTTTTTTAATCCCAATAAAAATTAAATATAAAAATAAAAATTGGGTGCGTGTATAACATTACTTTTTTTTTATATTATGACAATTAGAACTTTTATTTTTATACAAACACAAATGGAATATAAACAAAAAAAATATAATATATGAAATATATCTTTATTTTTTTTTGTAAAAGTATCTATATATTTGCTTTCGTGTCTTAATAATTCAACTATACTTTTCTAGGTGTCTTTTTTTTTAATCCCAATAAAAATTAAATATAAAAATAAAAATGTATATGGGTGCGCGTGTATAACATTACTTTTTTTTTATATTATGACAATTAGAACTTTTATTTTTATACAAAATATATAACAAAATAAAATATATAAACAAAAAAAAATATAATATATGA
>NW_014569868.1:139004-141526 GCF_001313835.1 Polistes canadensis
ATATTATCATATATAATAATTAAAAAATAATATAGTTTATAAACTAAAAATAATAAATAATATATATATATATATATAGTAATAAATACTGAATAGATTTTATTTATTTGCAACAACAACAAAAATCTACTCTCTCTCTCTCTCTCTCTCTCTTTCTCTATTTAAAAATACATAAAATCCTTATGAGTTAACATAAGAGGAAATGAAATATCAAAAAGTTCAAGTGTTAAAAATACTTTACGAGAGAAAGGCAAACGTATAGAAAATTCTAAACGAAAATATACGACAGACACGTACGATATTCGCGGCTCGTTCATTTCTCGGTTCGGCAAAAACAATGGCCTTGTACATCCGCCGGAAGTACTCTTTAGCTAATACACCAGAATGAAATAGAAACCAGACTCTTAGTGTTATATACTGCACAGTATTATTCTCTTCTTAGTATAAAAGAAGATGAAGAAGAAGAAGAACAAGAACAAGAAGAACAAGAAGAACAAGAAGAACAGGAACAAGAATAAGAATAAGAAGAAGAAGAAGAAGAAGAAGGTGTTAACTTGTCTCACGAGAAAGTGAAACGCTTACTTATATACATCCCATCCAATCCCATTGAATCCCATCTCACCCCACCCCACCCCACCCCTTTCCCACCAACCCCAACTTCTCTTATTATTGTCTCCCCCTTTCTTTCTTTCTTTCTTTCTTTCTTTCTTTCTCTTTGTCCCCATACGTATATGGAACTAGCTTTACTCTACACACACATATACACATATATGCACATGCAACTTCTTTTTGCTCGTCGGTGAATGGTCGAGAAATTCGCGAGAGACACGTTCCCGTTCTTATTAAATCACAAGAGTACGATCTTGTTGATAAGCCCAATGACGAACGAGCGTGTCGATAGACAGCTTTGATATTTTTTTCCCCCTACCCCTGGCCCCTCCACCCCCTTCTCACTTTTTTATATTTATTTTTTATTCTTTTTTTTTGTATTTATTTTCTTTATTGTACCTCGAGATCGCACACCTTCTTCTTCTTTTTCTTCTTCTTTTTGGTTATCGATTTATTTTCTTCTTTTTTTTTTTTTCTTTTCTTTTTTTCTTTTCGTTTCATTTAGGATTAAATCTTGCAATGCAAACTCTCGTGACTTTCGGAATCTTTTCTTTCAACTTCCTTGATATATTATATGTATATATATATATATGTGTGTGTGTGTGTATGTTTGTGGATAAATATGTGTGAATACGAATAAGAGATAAAATTGACTTCGTCGATCAGACAACCGTAAATCGTCCAATTTAATACTCTCAGATAGAATGATAAACGGAGAAATTTCATCGATTAGATATTTCCACGTGGAAATGAAATGTTTGGAAAAATGTATAATGTTTGATTATCCAACTGATTATTTCAATAGGTCACTTAAAGAGATTTTAGATTGGTTAATACACAATTTTTCAACATTAATAATACATTTACAACGTTTAAATAAGTTACGATAATGTATAATGTGATTGTGAAGAAAGGAAAATTGTATAAATTAGGCAAAATGAAATTTTGTTAATAAATAATATTTTATATCTTCATTATTATGATATTTTATCTTAATTAAATCTTAATATCTTAATTAAATCTAAGATCTTAATTAAAATGAAATTTTGTTAATAAATAATATTATATATATATATATTAATATTTTACGCAAAATATATCAACTCTACGTTTTTCTCATTTAACTTGAAGAAATATTGAATAATTGAATTAATTATAGGATTGAGAAGAATTTTCGTGGGATAGAGAAAATGATTTCATTAGAAAAGAAAATTCGCATATATATATATATATATAAAGAGAAATAAATAAAATTCTAATAAGGATATTATTAGTATGTTCGTGTGTCTCCTCTCGCAAGTGTGTTCTATTCATAAAATATTTAAGAAAGTAGGTTAACCATAGAAGAAACATATGGGGGACATTCTTTAACCGTTTCTTTGCATAGCTAGCTAGAATGAATTTATGCGTTTCTATGTTGTACTTAATTACAGTTGTGCCAACGATTGTTCCAATGAATTCCACGACGTGTGTCATCGCAGGTAGCCACGCCACGCACTTCCTTCGTTTTTACGCGTTCCTAATCGCGAGAAAGTGAAATGGTTTGTTTCCCCTATCCAACCTACCCTCTTCTTCTTATTTCTATTTTTAACATTTACTCTGTTAGCTATGCGAATCATTTTCTTCGATGCATTCGAAATGGAAAATCTAATATAATTCCTCTTTTTGTCATTTTCTATTGTTTTTACCCAATCATTAATATTATAAACAAAATAAATTGAACGCGATGCTTCTGCTTGTATTTTTATTATTTATTATATTTCGTATTTTGTTAAATTTTAATAAATATATCTGATAAATGTTTGTGCATTTATGTTTATTGAATGTGCATTATGTTTATGCATTATGTTTGTGCATTATGGTTTATTGAATGATATATTTAATGGTTTGTGACTTTGTTTATATAATAATTT
>NW_014569868.1:141951-144241 GCF_001313835.1 Polistes canadensis
TTGTGACTTTGTTTATATAATAATTTGAAAAATCATACGATAAATTAATTATAAATATATTAACAATTAAAAATATATATAATTGATTAAAATAATTATTAAATATATGAATAAAATCTATTCGTGCGAAAACTTAAGTGTTCGCATGAACTCGCTCTTATCGTTCTAGACAAGCAAAAGCACCTGGATAAATTTGTAAATGGAAGTGACGTGGCGTAAATGATCCCTCATATAGTGTAAAAAGAAAGAAAGAGAGAGAGGAAAAGGTAAAGGAAAAGGAGAAGCATATTACAAGCCTCCTACGCTATCGAGTGCCTATGCAGTTAACCAGTCTTCTTTTAATAACTCGTACCGTTCTTGTTTAAACAAAAAAAAAAAAACAAAAAAAAAAATACTTTTATTAAATTCCCTAGTTCATGCTACTCGATCATGACTATGCATATTTTTCACTTGAATAAACACTGTCATAATTATCAAAAATAAAACGAAATCTAACGTTTTAGATAATATTCAAATAACCGTTCACGAAATTACTGCTTCTCTTTTTTATATATATATATATATATATATATATATATATATAAAAATAATACAATTATATAAAATTTTTTAATTCATATCGTGCTGCTTAATAAATATATTCAATTGACAACACTAAATGAGTGCGGATTTTAACACACAAAAAAAAAACAATAGTAATGCAATTAAATTGTAAAACGATTGTAAAGGTAACTGACATCTCATATTTGTGAAAAAAAAAAAGGGAGACTAATAAAAATAATTAGTAATTAAAATACTATACATTTGATATCTTACAAAAAAAATATTAAAAAGTAAAATCAAAATAAACGCGTAAACCTAAATCATTATAATAATCGAACGTTATATTGCATACATTGCTCGTATAAAAGTGCATCGAATGAACATTAATTATTTTAATAATGATCAATAATAATTAATGAATCGATCGATCGTTATCGTCTAACACGACACTCAAACGTGAGAAACAAGAAAAATGTTTGGATAAAAAATTAGTAAAAAAGATATAAGTTTAAAGCTGGAAAGTGAACGATCGTGATAATAATTTCACAGTTAAATCTTTGATCGAGAGTTGTTCTTAAGAGACAGGAAGCTGATGGAAAGTCGATGAACCAATATACGTGTCGAAGAGGATGCACGTATAATGTTAATATATACATATATATATATATATAAATACGATCGTAAACGTTCATTCGAAATGTTAACGACTAACTGGTGAGAAAGATTTTTCGGATTTACATCAGAGATATAACTCTCACCGATTTCGATAAATCGCGAAAGCTAATAAGACATTTTTAATGTTACGATACGTTCTAACGAATGTTTATTTCAAGTGAGAGGATGAACATTCTCTTCTACAAATATTTTAGATTTATCGAGAACATTTCATATCAGTAGTACCTTTCATATTCCAACATCTTATTTCTTTTTTTTTTTTTTTTTTCTTTTTTTTTTTTAAATAAATTATTCTCTAAAATATATTATTGAATTTATGTGAACGTGTATGTCATGCGCGTATATGCATACTAACGAGATAAATAAATCACGAAGATGACTCTAACATCACCCACATTTCGTAGCTTCTTTTCAATCGTTTTCTACTTCTATAAAAAAAAAAAAAAAAAACAATAATAAAATAATAATAATAATAATTCTTATCCCTATGGGGGCAATCGGTTGCTTTCTCTTCTTTCTCCATTGGTCGGAAGAGATAAAATGAATGTCCTTCGAATGAAAAATCTAAAGCCGCAAGCGAATAGAGAAACTCGAAAAAAAGAACAAACAAAAAAAATCATAAGTAAAAATTAGAAAATAAAAAAAATGTAATAAATTTGTAAAAAAAAAAAAATAAAAGATTCACGAGGATTGTATCCGTAGATACAATTCTAATTATCTTAACGTGAAATTGATTATACTAAAGATAAGTTATTATATCAGAACTACGATTCACTTCATCGATGTAAATCATCTCCTAGTGATCGTAACTCATATCTGTATGTGTATAATATATATACGAACGAATAAGTAAGTATATATACTTATATATTATACACTAATACAATTGTATTCACAAGGTTTCATTAAACGTTCCTACGAGTTCCTTATTAAGTTAATAGTCACGACGAGACACGAATGGCAACTAGTTAAAATATAATAGAAAAATTTCTATTAAATATCGTGTTAGATTGATAAACATTATTATGGTGTTCATTTGTTCGTTAGATATATATATATATATATATATATA
>NW_014569868.1:144666-148794 GCF_001313835.1 Polistes canadensis
ATATATATATATATATATATATATATATATATATATAAGAGAAATTAATTAATTATGGAATGAACATTGCTAATCGCGTGTAATATTCATTTAAGATAATATTAAATGAAAATTTCTTGAATTTAAATTGAAAAATGCAATTCTAATAAGAGATTTAAAAAGAAAACTTAATGAAATGGTGTAACGAAAAGATGAATCATCGAGACTATTTACTATCGATCGATTCCACGTCAGTACACATTTTTATGGGACTCCCTAGACTAAGGAAACCCAAAACGAAGGGAGTATCATGGCAACCAACAACCTTCGACCATGCAATTAGTATCAAACATAATACTAGTCAACCTAAAACTACTCCAAGTTCGTTGAATTCAATGAACTAAAAATAAAGAAATAAAACTTCGATAAAATGAAAATGTAATTAAAACATTATGAAGCAATTGAAATCAAACATTTTATCACCTTTTCCTTATCTTGAAACTCTTTTCTGACGTATTCAGAATAAAAGAAAAAAAAGAATAATAATTCTCAAAAAAAATATATATATATATACATAAAAAGAATTCTCCTCCCCCTCCCGCCCCCATGAATTTTATATAACTGTAATTAAGAATGTACATCGTTTTATTTGTTTTTCCTTATCTATTGAAAGTCTATTAAAAATAAAAATTGTCATAAAAAAAAAAAAAGAGAAGGTTCCCCATGAATTGTACAAGAGTGTAAGACTTAACGTTCATAACATGGCTTATTATACGTGCCCCAGATACTTCCACTTTTATCTCAAGTAAAGCCCGAAGGTATGCCTTAAGCCTTCGAGAAGGAATCATAAATATGCTCAACCACTTCCTTCCAACGTCACGTAGCATTAGGTACGCTTGTCTCAACAGGAAAAAGCTGCTAAACGTGGCCAGTTCTAACACTACAAATAGATCACACGAATCATAGTGATTTGATTTATATACGCATAATAATAATTAATTCAACTGTTATTTCTATTAAATATTACTCTCTTATTTAATTATATCGGTGTCAAAATGATTAATGATTTTAAACAAACTATGTAAGTTGCATTATCAGTTTTTTTGACCATTCTTCTTAATTTATGATATTGAAAAACACAATTTAAAGATATAATATAAATGAATTAAGTGAAAGTGTCTGATCTATAAATACGTTTTTTTTGTTTTGTTATAAATTGTTTTTACTTTTATATCGAGATAATAATATTTTTATATATATATGTATGTGTAAAATTTATAGTACAAATCAGGATTTTTCAAAGTATAGGTCACGATGAAATTTTAAGCAGAACTTCAAAAATTCTTACACGCGAAACGACAGGAAATTAATTCAAAACCAGTATAGCAACATTTCGTGTATAGCGTGTCTTTTAGTTTAAAAAAAGTTTGAGAAATTATATTAATATTTTTATATTTATATTGCAATATTATATGCACAAATATTTAATAAAGTATTATCTATTTTTTTATTATTTTTGTTTAGTTTCAACATTTTATAATTGAATTGTGTTAGTATTTTATTTTTACATATATCATTTTTTGCATAGAACTGATTTTATTTAAAAAAAATTATATGAAAACGAGAATGAGAAACTATAAGGAATATTCTGCTAATATCATCAGTGCAAAGTTATCGATCCGTCTCGGATGCTGCGTCTTGAAACAGTGTTCCCCTCCTACACACACACAGACTAAATCTATTGTTCTATAAAATCTACAAGCTTAAACAATATATATATATATACACATATGTACATCCGAAGGAAAGTTAAATGAAAAAGAAGAATACAAAGGAAATAACGTTCTGATAAAATGAATCTCAATAAGTATTAATAGAATTATTTATATACTTGTTCTCTCGACATAGCAATCGATATAATATTCTACGTATAGTAAGTTAAAGGAGTATATATAAATTTTAAAATAAATATCTATAAAGTGTATGAAATATATATATATATAAAAAATAAATAAATAAATATCTAATCATTTATATCAATTATAAAGAAATAAATTATTAATAATGTACATCAATGTAGTACATAAAAAAAGAAAAAAAGGTAATAATCATATTAATGATATTAATTATAATAAAATAAATATTTCTTCCGTACTAATACACTTCATAGATATAATTCATAGTATACTCATTTATGCGATATCAGTTATAGAAAATAGATATTAAATAGTATACATAAAACGCATTTATGAGTTCTAACATACAATTTAATCTCCACTTTCTATCGAGAGAATCTAACCTTGAGATCTAATCATTAAGCAGTCACTAATAAAACTATAACGTAATCTTCTACCAGATTATAGTACGTAATCTCATTCTCTCTCACTTTTTTTCTTTTATTATTTAATAAAACTAAAATAATCTTGGAAGAATTAAATACAACAAAAATTTTGGTTTTAATTCTAAGATCAATTCTAACGTTTAAATGTTCGTTTTAATATTCGTATAAACTTGAAGAACGATGATACTATATTTATCAGTCAGCTTAACGTTTTAATGACTGCTCGTTGTAATCACTGAGTTCAAGAGTCAACGATTGATTGATAATAATTCTTCAAGGACAACGACTTATTACTTTTTTAACGTTCTCGTGGAAAAATCCAATAATTCTTTGAATCCTCTCTTACTTCGTTACAAAGTATAAATATATTTATTTATGCGTGTGTGTGTGTAATTTCGTACGATTACGTCATATAAAATAAATTACCAGAACTTGATCGGTGATATTTAATTACGTAAAAAACATATCTTCTTTAGCCTTTGTAAAATGTTTAGCTAACATATTATCATATAATAAATATAATATTCTAAATAAAATATATTAATACAATTCTATATATTTATAATTATATGAAATATTAAAACATATTAGAAAATCATAAAAATTCTTGCTGCGTGTTTCCTCCATTTCTTAATCTCATTGACAATCATTTATTAAAACAGCACGAACTCTTATTTTTATCTGTTATTAAGATAATAAAAATTAAATAATATAAAAAATAATCTAGAGAAGTTCGTGTCATATCTTAATAATTAATATAAATAAATAATAATTAAAAAAAATAATATAAATGTAAACACAGTACACGAATGAGATTATTCATCATCCAATAATATTAATTAATATTTCATTGAGAGGAAAAATAATTCTATTAAAATAATTCAATTGAATTTTTGATTATACCCAATGGCTTAAATTGTATATACCTATATACGTGTGTTTACCTTGACGTGATAATAACGAATGATAACAAAATAAAATATCGAACGATCAAACTCACGTTACCCTACCCCCTCAATTTTCATATAACGAGAATCAGATATACAAGTCGTGGTTTGTTATGTTTTCCAAAAGATTGAAAAAGGTGAGGAAGGGATAAAGAGAGAGAGAGAGAGAGAGAGGGAGAGAGGGAGAGGGTGAGAAAGAGAGAAGGGAGAAAGTCTCCCCCCTTTTGCAAAGGAAGCATCATCGATCGAGTTCTCTTCTCTTGTCAGCGAGAATTCAGCTCCACCTCTCACTAAAAAGGAACCTCTTTTCTTGTATATTTGTTTTTCTAAAATATTATTTTTATCCTCGATGATTATATAATAATAATAATAATAATAATAATAAGTCATTTAATGTTCTTAGAAATTATTAATCGTAAATATCGTTTTGCGTTAAGCAATAGGATTTGTCTATTTCGAAGAAGATCGCGAAGAAGTTGTTCTCAAAGTAGCATCAAACAAAAATACGCAAGATGACAAGAAATATATAAACAAGTGTGATAAAATGATATATTAAATAAATAAAAGAATTACCCTGAAGCATGTTGTTATCAGCTTCCTCATCCGCTAAGCAGCGAATGCTGCCGATGCTGGAAGACAGGAGACTCATCTTCTTTGATTTTTTTTTTCTTCTTTTTCTTAATCTCGTTTAATTGTTTTCAAAATTGGTCCTCCGGTGTAAGATTTAAAGGGGAAGGGGGAGGGCGGGGGGTGGGGGCCACAAAAATATCGGAAAAGAAAGAAAAAAGAACAAAAAAAAATGAAAGAGTAACAACATAAAAGGGTCCCCGATCGAAACAAAAAAAAAAAAAAAAAAAAGGG
>NW_014569868.1:148870-163499 GCF_001313835.1 Polistes canadensis
AAAAAAAAAAAAGGGTTAATAATAAACGCAGACGATTGGCCCGAGAAACGATCGAGAACGTTGCGCGAACCAATCGCCTTGCTTCCTGAATTTACGAACGACGCCCGTCCATCGGCACTGAGCACGGCCTTAAACTTTCGCCCAATCGAAAAAAGAACAAAAATTCGTTTATGTGTGTGTGTGTGTTTATGTGTGAGTGTGCGTTTGACTGAAGCAGGTGTTTGTTTATGCAGTTATATGCAAGTGTATGATTAATAGTACAGATATGCGCATGTGTGTGTTGATAGCAGGTGCATTTCTGTTTATATATGTGTGTGTATGTGTGACTGCCGAATTAAGCTCTCGATCGATCGGTTCTCGAGACTAGAAGGTTAAAGCTTCTTCTCTACTCTTATCTCGCTCTCTTCTAACTCTAAATCTTGCTTTCTAATAAAAAAAAAAACAAATTGAAAAATAAAAAACCGGAGAGAGAATGAAAGAGTAAGAGAGAAAGAAAGAGAGAGAGAGAGAGAAAATATGCAATGGCGTCACCGACGCCGGGCGTCCTTCGTTTCTTCCTTTTTTTTTTTTTTTTTAATTATTATTTTGTCCCTTTCTTTTTTAATCAAAAAACAAAAAAAAAGAAATCGAATCTTCCTATACTTTGTTCTCGTCTATCTTCTTATATACACCACGCGAGAATAAATAAATAAATAAATAAATAAATAAATAATTAAATAAATAATAAAATTTCAGTCTTCCTCCCCTTCTCCTCCTCCTCTTCTTCTATTTTCTTCTACTTCTTCTTCTTCTTCTTCTTCTTATTCCCTTTTTCTTGTCTTGAATGAACTTAGAACAATAGTTACTTTTTGATTTCTTTTTCACTAGTTTTTACTACACTTATTATTTCTTCCTTCTCTCTCTCTCTCTCTCTCTCTCTCTCTCTCTCTCTCTTTCTCTCTCTCTCTCTCTATTTCTTTCTCTTTCACTTCTTTCTTGACAGAAATTCTTTTTATTCGTCTTCTTATTCTTCTTTAAATAATCTTCCTGTCTCACCAGCACCGCGGATACATCGCGAAAGACGCGCCGACAATGACGACGATCGTCTACCTCACCCTCCCCCCTCGATCTGGTGACCCTCCTCGCGTTGAAACGCTCGCGCGCACGCGTGTATTTCTATCTCTCTCTCTCTCTCTCTCTTTCTATTTCTTTTTGTCTTTTTCTTTCTATCTCACGTCGAGAAATCGATACTGCCCGGGTCTTTGCTACCGTGTGCGCGCGCAAAAGTAATAAAGACAGAGACACAGATACACACATACATTTGTAAATATGTGTATGCACACATTATATATATATATATATATATATTATATATATATGACACTTTGCTGCTTTCCTGGCTGGCTGGCTGGCTGGTCCCAAAGATCAGACACGCAGGCGCGTCCATGCGACACCACCACCTGCCAGACGACGACAACTAACACACGTGCTTATTTATATAGTTTATCTATTACTTACACACAGATAATGCAGATATTTCATTTATTTTTATTCCTCAAATGAGAGAGAAAGAGAGAGATTAAACTTAATTATCTATTTATAATAGATACTTTCTTTTATTATTTTAAGCTTTTTTCTTCTTTGTCTTTTAAATACTATTTTTTCATCCTTATATATTTTATTCTTTTTATATATATATATATATATATAAAACTGTATTTTGTATATTTTTATTTCTTCGATCTTTAATTATGGAATATTGTTTTTAGGTACGCGTGCTTTTCTTTCTTTTTTTTAATTTATTGTTTTTAGTTTAGAATTTTCTTCTTCTTGTTTGTTATTGTTTATTTTCACCGATATAATAAAGTTTAAAATCCCGATAAAAATTTGAATCGAATGTATAAAATAGGCGTCGTTTTGATCGACCACTTTGCGTCACGAAGACAACGTGAGGTATGGCGTGAGATCGTGCTCGCGATTTCTAACGGGGGCGCCACTCGTCGCATTGCTATGTGCATTGTGTGTGTGTGTGTGTATATTTATCTATGTATTTGTTTGTACGTATATATGATTTTGTTGTTGTGTGTGTGAGTGTGTGTGTTAGTTATATCGTTATGAAGCCTTATGCTAGCAGACGGAAACAAGCCACGACGATGACTCACGATCGGTAAACGGAAAGGAAGTTTAGTAACATGTTGATTCCCTTTTTTCCCTTTTTTTCCCTTTTTTTTTTTGAATTAATGGAAAAGAGGAAATATTGGAAATATTTCAATAAAATTGTTGTATTTTTTTATAGAGAAATAATTACTTGATTGTATGGTCAAACACGAAAACAATTTTTTATCTATTAATAAAGTATAAATTTTTTAAAATGAAATGATGAAAAATAAAAAAAAAACCAGACATGAAGAAGAAGAAGAAGAAGAAGAAGGTGAAGAAAATGAATGCGTTTCGCAATGAATTACTAATTCATCCAAGTGTGTTTTTAGACGTGTACGAAAAATTTCTTTGTATCAGCCTTTCGCTGAATGCACACGCGTACGTATTCGCGTTTCTTTACTGTCGTAACAAATGATGTAAGCGCATAATCATTGTGTCACGTTTAATCGTTCACCAAGATCGAAGGTCGATGTTAGTTCTTTAAAAAAAAAAAAAAATAAAAAATATGCAAATGCATCAACGTTTAATAATTCGACTAATCAAAAACTGATAAAACAAAAACACATTTGATTACTTCATTTAAAAAAGCTTGTTCTTTTTTTCAATTCAAATTAAAAATAAATCTGAAATTATTCCAATTAATTTGATATATATATATATTTTGCAAGAAAATTTAATAAATAAGTATAATTATAGAAATAAATAAATGATTTCTTTGAATTGAATAACTTTCTCTTATTCTTAACAATAGAAACATAGTATGTTGGTAGTAATCTTCGAACATTGTCTTACATGCAACACATCCATAAGTATTATTATAATAAAGGACCAAAGTATATATGGAAATACATGGATTGTATATAGAGAGAACACTAAAAGGGTGTATCATTTTTCAATTTCTCTAACGCGTTACAGGAAATGTGCTGCATGCCGTTGCGCGCCACGAACGCCATACATTTATTTCCACTTTGATAAACTACAAAGTGTATCCGAGGTATCGTTTACGGCGTTAAGTGTCTCCTATTAAATAACTCGTATGACTTGAAAGGTAAGCTTGCCTTGTGCAAATACCGTATGCACTATGCATCCTATGTGACTACAGTAGTATCGTCTTGGTAACTAGTTGCACAAACCAAATAGTATTACTAAAGTTACCATCTTTTATTCTTCTTCCATTATTCATCTTCATTTTGTATTCTTTTAACGAAGAAAAATGTTTAAGTATAAAGTAAACAAAATTATTATAAACATATTTATAATTTCAATAGCACGAATTAAAAGTATTTGTAAATTGAATGTGTGTTACATTGCCACAAATCACATGTTAAAAAATATATACGAATGATTGGAAGAGATAAATAATGAAAGATATTAGAATGAATTTATTGATATAACAAGAGACGAAATTTATTACGAGAATAAAAATAGGACTATACGATTTTTCAGCGAATCATCGTTATTATTTGTAGACGTTGTCATTTAAAATAGAAATGATTAATGATCGAATAGATGCGATTAATGCATAGCCACCTTCGTCAGCATATTCGACATGACGTACGATTTAACGTCATTCGTTGTCCGGTTTTATCATCAAACACGATTAATTTTTTTTTTTGTCAATCGAAGTTTCAACGAAAAGAAAATCGACCCAAAACATTTCTTTCATTCTTGCTTTAGTTTTATTAACAAATTTCAATGTTAATGTTATCAAATCTCGTATGGCAAAAAAGAATTTCACGTTGGCGAGAAATCAGGTTGCTAATGAAAGAATCAGGTCTTCGACGTAAGAAAATCGATCTCTTTGGGCTACTTTTCAACTAGTATATGTTTGTATGTGTGTCTATAGAAATACTTGTTAATCGTGCTTAGAGAACTGTCGCTACTTATGCACACTCTAATCAAGCTCTAAATCTTATTCGATGCGTATAATTATGCATTTAGTTTGATTTAATTTACAAATTAGAGATAAAATTAGATGATTCGATTGATACTTGATATTTAATAAACCAATATCTGCGTGATAATATCCATATTACTCGCAAGAACATGCATTAATTTGCCTAATATATATGAATTAGAATAAATTTTCCCCTTAGATGAGATTAACGAATTAATTGATTGAAAACATAAAACTGGATGAGTTTAATATGGATATAGTATAAAATATACTAGTTGAAATTGTAGGAAGATATTTGTTACGGAATAATTTGATAAAATTTAGAAACGCATATAGTACTATCTATCATTAACTTATACAGTAAGGTTTCTCTAAACATCTGTAAGATCTTTACGCAAAGTTAACGGTAAAAAGCAATGTACTGCTGTCATCGCACGTCGTAAACACACCCTTATCGATGAAAATCACTAAGTAATGCAGTCGATCGTAAATCTTCGAGTATTATGGTATCATGCTATCCTTCTCTCTATTAGAATATCCTATTCGTCAAGCATATCACACATTTTTTTCCTATAGAATCCAATAATCTTACGCCAAATTAAATAAATATAATTATTCCTCATATATTAAATAATAATATTAATAATAATTCTTTCAATATATATATATATATATATATATATATACGAAACGTTATCAAATGTTCATTTTCACAAAAGAAAAATTACCTGTAATATAAAAATATAGTAAATGACAAGAGACATATTTACTGTTACAAACAAAAATATATGATTGCAAACGGAAAGTCGATTTTCTCCGAATAAATTAGGACTTTCCATCATCAATTCTCTGCTCTTAAGAAGAAGAAGAAGAAGGAGGAGAAGAAGGGTAAGAGGAGAAAAAAGAAGAAGAAGAAGAAGCTACTGGAAAAAAATGCAAAGTATTCCAGTCACGAAAGGTCAGCCGGAAAGATGAGCAGTCTGCTTTGACGACGAACGTAAAAGTTTATACTACATGTATATACAAATACATATATACACGAATATTCTCTATATATATATATACATACACATACTTCAACTCAAAGCTCGTAAAGAAGGCAGATATTTAGATAGAAAGATATAACAGCTAATCGGTGACGATGTAAGAAGAAATCTCGGTAAACGTGACCTATCTTACAAATACGGAAACGAAGTTAATTTTTATTTTTTTTTACAAGATTAATAAACTGCTGATAATTTGTGTACCTAGCCTATGTTAATAAGTATTTTTTTTTTTTGTTTAAACGTTCATCATCATTATATCATTAACTCTCACTTCAAACAAACAGATTATAATCACGTATTTTTACTTAATAATTGATTCCAAATCAATAAATATTTATTGGGGTAACTGATATATATTTTTAATATAAAATAATGGGATATATATATATATATAGGTATCGGCAATTCATCTGTTGTAATATATTAACAATTAGCAAATAATAAATCAAGTCAAAATCTGTTATTCAAACAGAAACGAAGAATCGTCGAACACGTGCTTTCGCTTATAGTGAAAGAAATTGATCGTAGTATTGAGATAAGTATGTTTCCGATGTCTGCTAGTTGTACTAATGAACGATATGATCTATTTTTCGAATATCACAATCGATTAATTCTGAAAGGCCAACTTTCGAATTGGATGTTATGTTAAGTCGAAAAATCAAAAGGAAGAAAAGAAAAGAAAAAAAAAAGAAAAAAATAGAACAATGTTCGCATTCTTTATTTTTCTTGCACGTGGGAATTCTTCTTTCACTTTGAGAGTATCCTTGAAATCTTATGTTAGATTCTTCCAGTCGGAAATACCCTAAGTCAACGAAATAATTTATTGTCTTAACTAACAGTCTATCACAAATAAATCCGAGAATGTAGGAACGGATTTATGTACGGATAATGAAACTAGTTAACACCACCCCATCCTTCTCCATCCCATAAACCATCCTATTTTTTTCCATATCACGCGACTATGTTAATATTTATGTTATATGTAATATAAATTATTATATACTTTATAAAATATATTAAATATACAATTACTTTGTACAAAATATATTATTTTAATAGGATCTGAAAATTTTGCAAAACTTTGAACCCCTTTGAAGATAAGTAAGTAAATATAATAAATCCGACACTGGAAGAATGATATTTTTTATTTACGATGATTAAAATGACAGTAAAAAGAAAAAAGAAAAAAAAGAAAAAAAAAATAAAAAGAACAAAAAATAATATAAGACCCAATGCAAAGTGAAATTAGGCTAAACTAATAATTTGAACTTTCGACGGTAAGAACCAATGTACAGTGACGAGTGGGTGGTCATGCTTATTACGAATTATCCATTACCCGAATTAGAGCATAGTTAGAATTATTCGGCTTTCTCTTTCGGCTATTGAAAAGGAAGTGAACAAAATAATAAAAGAATCATCTCTTCTCGATCATTGATCCCATTCATACGCAAAAGGTATTTTATTTTTGTTGTTTTCTTCAAATGATTTCTCCTATCAACATGATTGACCCATGACTTTTAGAATATCTTTTATATAGGTATTTATATATATACATATATATATTTCAAAGCTACACCATTGATTTTTTGTTATAATCAATACAAAAAATTATGCAAATAATTTTTTGAAAATATTTTAAATACTCTGCTACACATACAATTTATTAATAAACTAATACGTGTGCAACTTGTGGAAACTTGTAAGAAATTGGGTAACTATAGATAAAGTATTTTATTTTTTGTGTGTGTGTGTGTATTGATTGATCAATAACTTTTGAAATGTCCTATAAAAATATCGTAGACTACAAAACTGATTCCTTCGTAGCAGAAAATTAGATGCGATGAATACCACACGTTCTATGATTTCTTTTCCAATTAATAACTCCCTAGAGATCTAACTAACGCCAATAATATCAACGCAATGATAGTTAGAACGTTCTGGGTATTTGATTTCAATGATCGATTGATTCGAATCGAATATAAACGGAGAGAAAGAGAGATCGACCTAACTATATTGAGAAATTAATTGAAAATACAGATATACACTAGATTGTAAACATCTAAACTAACTAATATGGTAGTTGCGATATGTAAGATGAATTAATATTCTTGAACTTGCGTTCAATATTTTCTTACAAAAAACTAAAGAAAAATAAAATGATGTCGTTAAAGAGAGAGAGAGAGATGATAGTAAAAAGAATTATTTCTTTCGTTTCAAAAATATAAATATTATAAATAAAAATAAAATTTAAAAATCAAAGAGAAAAGATATTAGCAAATTTAGAAATAATATAAAAAAAAAAGAACAATAATTGTTTCTCCATTTTTTTACTACAAAAAAAACTAAATTATTTACTACAATATAAAAAGATAAAAATAAGGATAATCAACAGATGTCTTTTACAATATTAAAAAGATTACTTCTATATATAAAATATTCGAATAATCAATTTTTTAAAATAATAAATTTAATCTTTTGGTTTATATCTAATCAAGCAATTCAAATGTTAACTTAACAGATAGATAATAGGAAAAATAGAAAATATATTTCATTGATCTGTCTTCTCTCTTGGATTATCTTGAAACATTTAAGAAGAACTATAAAGATACATGAAAGATTTAGCGTAATTGGTAGAGTTTACAAAGTGTAATTGGCATGTTGATATCGGTATCGATAGATAGTAAGTCAAACGACTACGACGACAACGACAAACAGAAGCAATCATTGAACAAGATACGCGCGAGAGTTTAGTTTCGTTAGAAATGCATTAGAAGTGCAAGCGCGATTGGAACTTTCTACTCGACCAAGTCCTACCTTTTACGTGGCTACGGTGCCCTCCTAATCGATGATGGAAAAACCATCATAAAAAAAAAGATGTCTTTTCCTTTTCAATGCTTAATTATTCGCGAATAAAATAATAATTATAAACGTGAGAAGTATAAGTTTCAAATTTTATCCTAACAAATTCAGTCTAGATTGAAACAGTTTTGTTGAGGAACTTAAATAATAACGATCAATTTAAMKAAGTTTAGATGTTTTGTGTTTTGAATATTAATAATAAAAAGAAAAATGTATGTCTACTTAATAAAAAAAGACGCTGAACTGTAAAGATTAAGTTGCTGAAGAAGTCCCAATAAAGGGACGAAACGTCCAACTAAATCAAACWTAGTTCTAYTYCTTTCATGTCCAAGTTCCCTGTTAAATTTCATCATTAAAAATTCTACAACGTTCCTTTTCAAATTTATCTAAAAATTCTATCAGAGTCGTCAACATATGAGCAAACTAATTAATATAATAATTACTACAAACAAAAAAGATATGAAATAAAACTAACAGAAAATTTATGTGTGAATTTATATAATTCTACTAAAAGATAAAATGTGTAACTCGTTAAAAAATTATATACGTATGAGAAACGTGTTTATATATCATCGGATTTTTATCAAATTTTGAAGGATAATAAAACAAGTGTAATTTTCTATTTTAATTTCTAATAACACATTATAGTTTTTTCCGCGTTATTAAATCATGTTACCACAATCGAGAAAATCTTGATTTCACTATAAGAGAGATATACATCGATACGAAAGAAAAAAAACCTAAGAAGATAAGTGGGTGATATACCTTGGAAGGAGAGAAGCCAATTCCAAAACGGAAAGAACGGACTATTAGATGCACGATATACGGTTCGTAATAAAGAACAAATACGGTAGTAGTCCGCATTACAGAAGCAACGCGAGCGTAACGTTACACGCTATTTGCAGTCCCAGTTACAACGCGATTTATTCACACGATTATTTATTCCCTTATTTGAATTAATAAATAACATTTTGTGCAGACAAAAATTGATATTTTAATAAATTTAAAAAAACGAATAATACGAAAAAACTATTCTATATTTTATATTTATAACGAGAAACATTGTATCTAATTAAAATCAATTAATCATCTCTCAACATTATCTTATTATTATATTGAATTATTTATGATAACAAACTTTTACACAAGCTCCAGTTTAATCATATTTTTTTGTGTTTATCACGATAGATCACAATAACTTCCGAACAAAGACACACAATAAAATGAAATAAAAATAATCCTTTGAAAGATTACAGGTAGAGAGAGGCTGTATAATTGTAGGAGAAGTGAAAGAAGAAACGAGAAACGTGGTCTCAGCGGTAAGAGTGTATACCTCAAGGGGGAAATCGAGATCGCACATGACTAACGAGTACTCATCTCGGTTTCTTCATGTAGGTCGTTACAACTTCATTCATTAACTCCTTGATCCCACTCGATGGAAATAAAAAGAAAGATATAATAAAAAATGAAAGAGAGAAAGAATGAAAGAAAGATATACTAGATATTCTAGAATTTAATCACGAACTAATTACCTTTAAAAGATCATGATTTTTCCTAGGAAAAGGAAGAAGAAGAAGAAGAAGAAGAAGAAGAAGAAAATTATCAACAGAAATAAAAAAGACAAAAAAAAATAAAGTAACATCTTCGAGAAACATCTTCGAGATATATCGACTTTTACGTTGTATCATCTAAAAGTGGAGAATTAACTTCTTCCTACTATGGTGGAATCCGATGGAATACGAGTCTAACGGGACGACGACGAAGATGAGGACGACAAGAAGATTAAATACATGCTGATTTCACCTACGTGAAAATTCATCTCTCTCTCTTCGATTAAATATTTTGCCAAAGGGATGAATAAATTATCGGCGAGGTGAGAACAAAAATGTGTATTTGAAGAAAAAAAAAACAAAATCCAAAAAGAAATTAACCAGAAATGAAAGAACAAAAATTCCTTTATCTTCTTCTTCTTTTTCTTATTCTTTGGTGCAAACGAGTTATCCATTTTAAACGTAAATGTTCAAACAACGCTTTCACACTTGATGTAGCCATGTTGTAGAAGAGCTGAGCGAGAAAGTCAACACTGGCATCAGACAAATACGGTTAAATAGCTCGGATGAGAGAGAGTTACGTAATTTTATATTAGAAGGAAAAGAGTATGTGTGTGAAGAAAATCCTTTCATCGTTGTATAAGTACTTCATCTGTGTTTCTATATGTAATATTAATAGTATTTATATAATTATGTATTTTATTACTATAATATATTTTATTATTATTATATTATGTATATTATTGAGTATATATATTTTTTATATTATAATATATAAGTAAAACTCTAAATAGAAATATATAAATAAATATAAATTATAGAAATAAAGATTAAGAATGAGCATAAAAGCATTATTAGAATTTTAATAGTTTATACAAAATGTACATTTAATCTATTTATAAAATCAAATTATCTTATTGGACCAACAAACTTGAAATAAAAATAAATCTATCTATCTATAAATAAATATGCAATACCTAATATAATATTGCATAATATATTATTATTTTATAATAATAATAACCACATATATGTGAAAATTAAAATTACTATATACATAATATAATAAATATGTGAAAATATTTTTGGAATGGTTCAGAATGCGAGAACAGCCAACGGTATCGTTCGTAACGCATTGCAAGCTTATGTTAATCGATCTTGCGTACTATCACTCGTGCACTTTGCAATTCGTTTTTAGAATCAGTTTCCACTCACGACTTAAAAGAGATAAAGAGAGAAAGAGATAAACCGGTAATCGCAAAGAAACGTTCCAGAATATAACGGTCGAGTGTCTCCTCGGCAACCTTCGACAAACACCTGCGAGACCACGTTCTGTTCTTTTTACATATATGTATTTACCTATACATATACATATATAAATATATAGATATAAATATATCAGATCAAGTACCTATACAATCATGTAATGGACTCTTTAATGCTATTATATAATTACATAGGATGTAATACTGTAAACTTCGATAGATGAACATTTCTAATTTATTTAATTGGTCAATAAAGAATGTCGGAATTTGCTATATGTAAAAAGTATTTGGGTTATTTATTTATATATTTATTTTATGTTAGAAAGTGTAGAAGTGAATAGTATATTGATATAAAATATTTATAATAGTTTTCAATAGAACTCTGTAGTATTATTAATTTAAATATAAAATACCACAAAAATTAGAAACAATCTTTTAAGTGACAATTTTTTCTGCATAAGGATAATACATCTAATTTCAACTCTATGTATGTTATTTTTTGTAATAATTCTTAGATCTTTTAGTGTAAGAATAATTATTAATAAATAAATAAATAATAAATGTTAAAAATTCGTAATCAAAAAATATATTATTACAATCTTATTTATTGGAATATAAAATATTCAATATTCTGACATTACTTATCTGACCAATTAAATAATTTTAACATATAAAATGTTATAAAACTCATTAACTTCAATTAGAACCTATGAACTTGAACGATGATCCCTTAACTTAACGAAACATTATTATCTTCTAACTAATAAAAATGATAGATATATTATACAAGATATCTACTCTCAAAATGAAATCTTATTTGAACAAGGAGCAAATCTTAAACTCCAAGTTAAATCAAAAATTCAACTATACATTGCGACACAGATACAATATACATGACGTTAACTCGTGTCTACGATTATACGTAAATATATTACACGATGAATAATACATTGTTTACAGGGTCTTGATTGTAAAGGTTAAACCAACTCTGTTCATACGTACTTACATACATACATACATACATACATTCACATATTTGCACTCTAACGAATATTTCTAACGAATCGTAGAAAAATATTTGTTAAAAATAGTATTAAAAAATCCCCCCGAAAAAGTAAGGAAAGCTAAAAAATAATAATAAATATTCACCAGAATCGGTCCATCGATCAGTTGAATTGTGACACAAAGATGTCCAGTCATTTTTAAGATCCTTAAAAGTCGCCATGATAATCCCCAAATTCCAAACAAGCCGTTCTTCCCTTCAGCTTCTCAAACTATAAAGAAATATTATCTCTTTATTTCCTCCTCCCCTTCTTCTTCTTCT
Source organism: Polistes canadensis (assembly GCF_001313835.1). NCBI lineage: Eukaryota > Metazoa > Arthropoda > Insecta > Hymenoptera > Vespidae > Polistes > Polistes canadensis. Next base: position 160,951 of record NW_014569868.1, read on the forward strand.
TCTACTCCTTCGTCTCCTTCAACGAGCTTATTTTTTTTTCGAAAATATCACTCTAATTTCAAATCACTCGTTAATCAACTAAAAATCTTTAAACTTTCAATCTAACACAATTAAACGATCGATTTAAACCAATGTCTTTTCTTTTTCTCTCTCTCTCTCTCTTTCTCTCTCTCTCCAAAATTTAACATAAAACACGAATAAAAACAATAGACATGCAGGGATGAAATGAGAAATAAAGTTCGAGCACATGGGTGATGATACCAAGGTGGTCGTGATTATCTTTCGACACGCGTGCACGCTTCTGGCTGGTTCCACCCGCTTCTCTTCTCTTTTCTCTCACAATCATCCCTCTCTTTCTCTCTATCATTCTCTTTTCTCTCTCACTCTTTCCCTCTCACTCCTCTCTCGCACTCACACTATCTTATTTTCTTACTTCTTTCCCCCACCCTTTCTTTTTCTCGTTCGTTCACTCACTCCCTGGAGAACCTGTACTAACTTCCCCCTTGTCTCTCACACCCCCTCTCAAACTAACACTCGCATCTAACTCTCTCTCTCTCACACACACACACACACCATGGCATGCTCGTCGTTCTACTACCACTCTACGAAGCCGGTCCTTTGTACTGTTTATTTATATGAACGATCCATCTCGAGGTCACGTATGTACTTCTATCTCTTTTTATTTCACATACTTTTATATTGATGATAAATTAACATAAATACTATATATGTGTACTTATCTATCTATCTGTGATATGTAAATGTACGTGGAAGTATGTGTATGTATTTACATAGGAAAGACTCGATCTGTTTTACCGACCAATATTCATTTTTATTATTATAATATATGATTAATAAGTATGTTTTCTTTCTTTTTCTTCTTCTTCATGTTTCTAGAGTATTTTTCATTAATTTTATAGGGAATATAAATAAAGAAAAAAATATTAAAAAAAAGGATGCATATTAGGAAATATTTACAGCTACATTTGTAAGAGAATTTTTAAAAACAATGTATATGTCATATTTAGTATTCGTGTGTGCCTTCAGAAATGCGTTTTAAAAAATAGCCATTATATAAAAGCTCAAGTAAAAGAAAATTAAAATGATTAGATGATAAATCCGACGATGATCACCTGTAACAAAAAGAAAAAATATATTAATGATACAATCAAAAATGATATAATTGCCTGACATATAAATCGTCCCATTCGCAGATGCACTTTTCAATTGAATTCTCTATATATTTTTATCAAATCTCTATAATAATCGTTGCAATGAAATTAAATTAAAACGCGTGATTTTAAATTATGAAATGTAATAATAAAGAAATATTGGAAAAGTTAAAATACTAAGTTACTAAAAAAATTAATATCTATTAATTATTGTAAAATACTTTTAAACTGCATTTTATAGAAATAAAAAATTGTAAATTTAATAAAATACGAACACAATGAAAACTTTTAAAGATGAAACAAGAATAAAGAAATTGCTTTAATATTAACCGAACGTTAATTAATCTTCAAAATTTAATAATACGGAAATTTTTTTTAAATATTTCTGACTCTAACTAAACACATGCATCTTATGGACGACATAGACACGAATTTGGTGTCCCAAGGAGATGGAATGGTCCATCATCTCCAATTAAAACTAAAAATTAATGACGAGCAAAAAAGTAATACAATAAAATATAATATATGACTAGAGAGCTATTTTCGAAGAGTTCGAACTTGATGTTGAACCATTGAAAATAACTCCATAGTCTATGTAGTTGCCCACTTGATACCACAAATTTGTGGGGGCCTCTTCGGCGTTAGCCTCTTCGGCATTAAGCCTCTTCTTTCTTCATGCCCTAAATTCTGCAGTGAGGCTTTTTCTTAGCGCATTTTACAATACGATTTCGTAAATAATCGCAGTCTAAAGAAATCCACAAATCGTACAGTTATATCTACTCGAATGCCTCAACAGATATTTAATCTAATCGATGAACCTATTATTAACACTTTGCATTTAAAAAATTAAATAATATCAAAGAAAAGCAGAAACTTTGTCATACACCTTATGGTCTTACTTTTTTACTCGACCACTTTTATCTTTTATCTTTACTCTACTTTGTATTTACTATACATATATAACAAATGAAGTATTCAGAAGGAATTACTAAAGAGCAAAGCGTTAATATACTTAATATTAAGTAAGTATCCAACGTATTCAGTTATCTTCACTTTTTTAAAAAAAAAATTAATTTTTAAGAAAACGCAAAGACTTTTGAATCGTTCGATACTGATTTATATCTCGCAGTACAGAGTATCAGCAATATATGAAAAAAATACAAGAAATATTTMAATGATAAATGAATCTAAAGGTTGCTGAAACTTTGTATAATATCCGGAGAAGAAATTGTCCACTCCCGAGTGGAAATTACAATCGCGCGAATTCTCCAGTCCCTACCTACTTAAAAATTAAATAAACATTCACACCTAAGTATGCTATCTGCCTCTATATTGGCAATATTTAAAAAGAACAAACATACATGCATACCCACCCAC
>NW_014569869.1:0-2070 GCF_001313835.1 Polistes canadensis
ATAAAACGACGATAAAAGTTGACAATTCCCAAGAACCTTCGTARGTCGCTGATGTCCTTGGGTTTTGGRTAYTGTTGGATGGCATCAACGCGCTCCTCCACTGGACGTGTACCTTGCGCRTTGATCTTGTAGCCGAGGTACTCGACCTCGCGGGCACCGAAGGTGCATTTGGATACGTTTATGGTGAGGCCGAATTTGCGTAACCTCTCGAATAAAGTGTGACAGTGCTTTTCGTGCTCCTCCGGCGTTGACGACGCTACCAAGATATCGTCGATGTAGCAGTAGCAAAAGTCCAATCCCCGCAGCGCGCTGTCCATAAAACGTTGGAAAGTCTGTGTTGCGTTCCGGAGTCCGAAGGGCATGACGTTGAACTCGAAAAGGCCAAACGGTGTGATGACGGCTGTCTTTGGGCGATCCTCCGGAGCTACTGGAATCTGATGATATGCACGTTCCAGGTCAATGACTGTAAATATCGTGCAACCATCTAAACTATGCGCGAAATCCTGCAAATGTGGAATTGGATAACGGTCTGGTTCTGTTATTGCGTTCAGTCTCCTGTAGTCGCCACATGGCCTCCAGTCTCCGTTCTTCTTGGTGACGAGATGAAGAGGGCTGGCCCATGGGCTCTTGGATGGTTGACAAATACCTTGGTCTAGCATATGTTGAAACTCTGCCTTGGCGACTTTTAACTTGTCGGGTGGTAATCTACGTGCTGGCTCGTAAACGGGTGGACCCTTCGTGACGATATGATGACGTATCTCGTGGGCAGTTGCTTTCTTGTTCGACGGCGAGGTTAGGTCGACGAATTCCTTCAGGARCTTGACGTGCGGTCYCTCAGGATAAATGGACGAAACAGTTGTTTGTGCGGGAATCACGAGCTTCCCTTGAGATGACATCTGTGTTGACTTGTCAATGAGGCGTCGTCCACGAAGATCTACGGAGAGATTATGCTGAAACAAGAAATCTGCTCCGATGATCGGTTGCGATACGTCAGCAACGATAAAGATCCATGGGAACGGTCTGCGAAGTCCCAGGTCGGTGTTGATGAGGGTTGTCCCGTAAGTGTTGATCGTCGAGCCGTTTGCTGCATAYAGTTTGTAACTCGTAGACCGAACACTCCTGCCGTGTCCACAACGTCTAGGCACTATTGAAAGGTCAGCTCCCGTGTCGATGAGATATCGCGAGCCACTAACCTTATCTTTAATTATAAGGCGGTATCGTCTTCCGCCGTCCGCTTCCGCCAGTATCCGGGACGGCGCGGTTAGTTTCCCGCATTGCCATCGCTGCGACCGACGTTGAAACTGTTGTTTGGGCGACGGACGTCGGACTCATGAYTCTGTCCCCAGGTGCACGGCTGCCTGCACTTTCTGGCTAGCGCTTGGAATCGCGCATGGTAATAGCATAGGCCGTTGTCCACCTTGGTGCTGCTACCGCGGTTGCGGCTACAGCTGCGACTTCGGGCGCGCCGAGGATGTAATTTGTTCACTTGCAGCGACAGGTTTTTCACCATGTCCCGTAGTTCAGCCAGCTCGGCGTCCACGGTAGTATGGCGCGTTCCCCTGGCAGGTGTCGACGTTACAGCGGCGACGTCCGCCTTGGACACCTCTAGAACTTTATCCGCYTGCAAAGCTAATTTTGTTAAATCCGTTACCTCGCTTATGGCCAATATGTCCCTCATGTAGTCAGGGAGTTGTTCCATGAACAAAGTCCGCAGGATATTATCCGTACACTGGCCATTGGCCATATGGCGTAGTCTCTGCAGAATGTTACTTGGTCTTTCATCAGTATGTTGGCTGCCTCGAAACAACTTTCGCGGCTTAGTCTCATTAGATTCGTCGAAAGCGCTAATGATGCGCGCCTTGAGGGCCTCGAACTTACCCTCTTCCGGCGGTGCCACGAGGATATCCGATACGAATGGTAAGATATCCTGATTTAGATGAACCACGAGGTGTCGAAACTTCGTGGAGTCACTGGTGACACGGGCAATGTGGAATGCTGCCTCTGCCTGAGCGAACCAGAGGACTGGGTTCTCCTTCCAAAACGGTGGAAGTTTCACGGCGCGTGCCGCAT
>NW_014569869.1:2753-13831 GCF_001313835.1 Polistes canadensis
GACGAAGCTTTACGAACTAATGTATATCGATCGATAATATTGTTTAATGATATATCGAAACTCACTGACATCTAGCAAATATATTTTTAATGTAAAAGTTTTTATCATCTTTCTAAGATTTGTACTATTACCGATCGTGGATAAAGAATTGAGAAATTTATTCGCTTATTATAGAAAAGTTGGCATAGAACCTGAAAAGCAGAAAACAATTGAATATATGCTTTTAGGAGTACTTATTTATTTTTTTCTATTGGTAGTTTTGATGGTAAGTTACCATCAGATCTTTTCGATCGGTAAGTTGTATTATCGACTGTCGACAAGATAAAGGTAGAGCACTACTATTATCGATATGATGCTTAGCGAAATTACTAGAATTTCAATAAATTTTAATAGCAAGTAGTGTACACAAAATGAATGTGTAATTAAATTCTATATACATTTAAAAACAAACAACAATTAGAAATCTAATATAGATATTTTGTTTTAATTATTAATTAAAGGAATTTGCGGTTCTATGCCAATTTTTTTGTGCTAAATGGAGCCATAATTTGACGCTCATAATTAACGTCGAGCGTCACCATGGGGTTGCACCTGAAGTTACATTTTTTTAACGCGGCAAATTTGAATATTATGTAATTTTTTAATGTATTATTAAAGGATACTACTTCCGGAAAAGATAAAATATAAATATATATATAGATATCATATCTAATACTCGGACTCTCATAGTTATTCTAGTTTAATATCTTTTCCAATTTTTATTCCTTACACACACGCGCCTTTATATTTATTATAAATGTAATTTATTATCTTTTCTGGAGAAAGAATAACAACAGTACGATATGTCCATACGATTTATTAAAAAATGAAAACTTTAATTTAATGTCTCTGCATGTGTGTGTGTGTGCGCGAGAGTCTCGTTCTTTTTTTGTTGTTGTTTTTATGTTTCACCTAAGAGACACGAAAGAAAATTACGTAATTCCGAAGCTCTTGTAGTTTTCTCGTCGTTCATTATACACGTGAACATGTAAATACGATGCATGCACAACTTTCTATTTCTAACATTATTATTATTATTATTATTATTATTATATTATTATTATTATTATTATTATTATTATTATCATCATCACCATCATCATCATCATCATCGGAACGATTACGAGTTCGCGGATCACAATGATGCAAGTAATTTGTACGAAGTAAAAAGACGTGTGTAAAAATCCTTCCATTCTGTGATCCTCTCTAGCACACAGGCGAAAATCATTATTTATTAATTCAAGGCAGTCTTCTTTTACAGTTTTTACTCAGCACACGCTAGACTCCTATTACTGTGTTCGTTGCTACGTTGGTTGGTACCTGCAATACGGCTTATTAGTTGAATATGTGCTAAGTCAGCTAAGTCAGCTAAGTCAGCTAAGTCAGCTATGCGTTTTCGAATTCACAAGGTTAGTTTGCATTAGCTAACTACGATTGACACGGACTTTTATTTTGATAGTGACTATTTTAAGAATACTTTAAACTAAGAATTATTATTCTTATTATTATTATTATTATTATATTATTACGACATTCTTGTTCGCTGGAAAAAAAAAAAAATATTAAAAAAAAAACATAACAAAAAAAAATGAATTATGACGATATTACACGCAAGCGACGATTACTTTTTTTTTTGTTTTTTTTTTATTTCTATGAATGCTATTTATTTTGAATAAGCGACATTTAATCAATTATATAAGTGTTTTAACCCTTGTATTAATATATACAAAATTAATAAATATTAGTTCAGTATTATTTTATGCAATATATTATTTTACACAGAATAAACAACAGAGATTTGTTTCTTCTTCTTTTTCTTTTTTCTTTTTATATCCATCATTATCTTGTAAAATTCGATAAAAACAAATCCTGCAATTTTAATCGACGATCATAATTGGCACATTATTTAAAGAGTACACGATAATAATCGTATTTTTTGTCCTCCTTGCTTTTAGGAAAACAAATTCTTTACGTCATATCTCTTCTTTTTTTTTTTTTTTAACAATATATGACACGAGTATTCCGAGTAAAATTCTCTGTTTAAAGTAACACTCCTCGTTAGTTTTCCAAATGAAAAATATGAATTCAACAGGTAACGTGTGTTGTTAATTACAAATGCAACGGGAATCGAGTTTTGCGTAAAATCAGGGATATGCAGGTATTAAAATCATCGATGTTCGCACGTCTAAGTTTATGTTATAGCAAATATGTAATTGTGAACGTGGTGGTTATAAGTTATTCTCATAGGAACCAAACAGTCTCATAGATACATCGTCGTGTTGCATTTTAATGACAAATAATTATACTTCCATGCAATCTGCATTCTCGTTATATAGACCATGTGATATATATTCAATCATCTTTGATCGTTAATATCGAATGCAATTCACATTTACTATTTAGAAGGTTAACCTGTATTTCTTTTCTATGATTTCTTTTTTTCTTTCCATGCATTCTTTAGATCAACCCCCTTCGAGTGTACGACACACGTAATTGCGAGATTGTATTATATTAATATTAAATAGGATGTAGAAGGACGCGTAATAGTTTTGGGTTTTCTTTTTTTGTATTCTATTATGACATTACGATTGATTATTCGCGCGTGAGTTTTTTTTCTTTTTTTTTTTCTTTTGTAAAATTTATGTGTCATTCCAATTGTATAATATTAATCAAATAAATACGTGAAATAAAGATGAATTAAAAATGGGTGCTCAAATTTTAAATATATAAGGGAAAAAGTAATGTGTATAGATTTGAGATTATCGATTTTCTAAATATATCGTGTGATATCATCTTAATGTTTACCGAACATCGTCATTCGTCCCATCTCTATCTTCTTTACTTTATATTGGAATGCACTGTAAAGAAGTACCGATGCATAAATCATATTCATCGATTCGTTCGTTGTGTATATAATAAGTATATCTGTGTAAATGAAGATACGAATGAAACGTTCATTTGGATTATGTCAAAAAGGAAAAAAACAACAGACAGAACATAAAGAATAATGAACGAAAAAAAGTAAGAAAAGAGACAAAATAAAAATAAAATAAACGATGAACAGAAAAGAAAGATACTTCGTATACTTGGAATCATGTTCCTCTTCTTCAATTGTCTCTACATCTCGCGTGTCCGATTTGAATCGACGAATGCATTTATCTACTTTCATTAATAATTGTCAATTATGTGTAGTTTGACATAGTGTGCAAAGTGATGACCTTCTTGAATCGAAACGAAAAAAAAAAAAAAGATATTTCTATTTATCAGTAATATTTATCCATAAATTTTGTTTCTATAAAAATTGAAATACACAATCCTTTTTCTTTATGCGAAAATAAATTTTTTCAATATATTTTATAGTGTGGATTATCGAAATGATTATTACACCGATTGTTACGACAAACCGATAAACAGAAAATATGACACGATGAAATAACGCGTTCACTATTACTGTCATCTTTTTTTTTTTGTTTTAATCTCAATTAAATTCCTACTTTCTTTCTTTGATCAACGTTGAAGACATTTAACGACAACGATTAAAAGAAAAATATCGACAAGCTCTAATAAAGATCAGGACGATTACATTTTTATTAGATTTATTTGACTTTACGTTCTCTCATTAGTTTTATATTATTTTCTCTTACTTGTTTCTTACGTAATCCTAGGATATATACTTTTCTAACTCTACTAAATATATCTACCTAGATGATTATTATCTTTCTATCTTTCTGTCGCTTTCTTGACAAACTTTCTCCAGTTATGTCAACGGCGTAATGGTGTTTCCTATTTAAGATCTTCTGAAAATGATGATTAATATACTGTAATCGTGTCAGTTAACTATTTATATATGTACTAGTATATATAATATGATGATTCATATATATATATATTCAATTAGTTAATAAATATTATTACTAATTATATTGAATTTTATTATAAAATAAACGTTCATTTATTTATGAATAAATGTTCCATTCGTATTATATTATAATTGCTCAATTAATGATAGAAATAATCAAACATTCATATAATGCAAAGAGAAAAAAAATAATCATAAAAAAATTACATCGAGGTTGGGATTAATAAATAATGCATTATAATTAAATAATGTAATACAATAAAAAAATAAAAAAATTAGTAATAGAAAGATAACGGGTATATATCATATAAGAAAAAAAAAAAACAACATAATGTTTAGTTAATTAGTGAGTTTAGTAGAATACCATTAGCTTAGGTTAAGCAAGCCTTTATATATAGTAACGAAGAGCACTCACCTCCTACGAACAACGCTATTGGTTGGCACTTGTTTAGAGGTACGGTCATCGAGTTACACCCACACATAGGCTCCACCGATTCCCGATCAAAGTTGCTCCAATCAGCGGCTTTCGCGAGATCGATTTGCGACTTTCGAATCTCGCGGCTTCTCGATTTATATGAATGCACGAATGAAAACTAAAGGAAATAGGGAAGGCATGTTAATATCGGGGGTGTGGATTTTAAGTGGGGATGGTTAAACGTGGGAGACATACAGGGGGGGAGGTGGATTGAATTAAATAGGAAAACAAAAGCTTTCATGAATTGGAATCAATAGGAATGTGTCATTATTTCGCAATCGTTTTACAATTGGATTATTCTGCTTTTTTTCTATTTTTTTTTTTATATATATAAATGAAGAATATAAAAAGAATATCAGAGAAAAGGGAAAATTATTTTATTGCTAATCGCTTTTTTTAATTAGATTTGAAAATTGTTTTGGTGATTGGGTACATATATCTATTGTTTGGGTGTGTGTATATATATATATATGCACGGATTTTGTATATGCGTGTTATATATGTGCATTTTATATCATTTATCCTATGTGTTTTAAACGTTTGATACGATGAATACACCCACACGTTTAGAAGAATTATATCACAGACTGAATGAAGAGTAGGTCAACGTTTGAGATCAAAATTTATAAACGAATCGTTTCTAATAGCCAGGAGAAAACAATAATAAGGGAATAAGAAAAATTTTCTACTATTAGAGTTAAAAAAGACAAAATATTTGTTTCGTCTAGTTTATTATCCTTCATCAGAGAATGTTTCAATTTTTCTTTTCTTTTTTTGTTAATAAAAATCAGAAGCAAGAACTCGATTAGAATTTCAAAACATGTTGCATTTTTATTTCAATCCATTTTTCCTTCATCAATATTTTCGAATAATGACATCTATAAAAGTGATTTTTACAGTCTTATCTATTGAAAACATTCCAGAATTCCAATTAATGAAATTGCTATATATACTAATGCTAATAGTAATAATTAAGAATAGAAAGGTTTCATTAAAGCATGAAATTTTATCTTGACATGTTTCTTAAGTAAAATTCTGATAACTCGTTGATAGTAATAAGATGATCTAATTTTTTTTTTCTTTTTTATTTCTATTTTTTCATATGAGTAATGGTATCCATGATAAGTGAATATTTTTATCGTGACATTACTAACTATTATAAAATTAACTGCAAGTGAATCTTAATTCAATAGAATATATTTAATATAACAACTAATAGAAAAATTCTTGTGCAATGTTAAAAATAATAAAATAACCCTTACTTTCTAATAAAATTAAAAAGTAAAAAAAAAAAGAAAAACATATCATCTTCAAATTACGAGCCCACAATATATGAGAGATCATCATGTAAGAGAAAAAAAAATAAAATGTTATGGTCTTCCTTTCTCGTATATCTTCTTCTAATCTTTTCGAAAAAAGCAGATTGACACGACACCAGTTGATAATATGTTCATAAACGCCTTGACAAAACGATTGTCCACGTTACGATGATTTGTAAGCATACTCTCCTCATGCAATAATATTTTCAAAGTGGTTACCACTAAAGTGAACACAAATGTTGTCGCAATTCATCATAATTATAATATTTCATGGTGGGTTTCTCTCCTAAGTGTTTCCTAATTCTTAACACTTTCTTTTTTCCCGAAGATATCAAAATACAGACATTTCTTGTTTCGTCATATGGTATATCTGATGAAAGTGGAAGTAAAACTTGACCTTGGCATGGAGGGCTTCGGAGATTCAGGAACTGATGAACTCCATGTATGACGACATCGTTGAAATTGACCTTGCTCTTCCTCTTCCTCATTCGATTGTAAGTATAATACTTCTCATTACCTATTTTACTTATCCAATATATCTCTTATATAATCATAATTAATATTATTATATTTTTGTATATATATATATATATAATAATGATGATTTTTATTTTATTAATAGAGAGAAAAAAAATAAAAAATGTATAATTAAAATATTAATTTAAAAAAAGAAAAGAAGGGTAAAAACAAAATATCCAAATTATTAAAATCTGCACTCGCATAGGTATCGATGATTAATTGTAAAACTATTCGAAAATATTATTGCAATTTCTAAAAATTGTTGTCATCGATAGAATGAATATCCAGAGAACATTTCAAATTGGAGCATTTACTATTCCTTCCTATCTTTCGTGAGATTTCTGGTGTTGTTTTGCGATTATTACACAACGCTAATATCTTGGACATGCGCGTTTCCTCGTCCTACCAATTCGCAAAAATTCGCACATAACGAGAATGGAGTTGTTATGATAAGAACGCGCCCGACAAAAAGATGATAACCCTGAGACCTCTTAGAGTTTTTCTCTTTCTCCCTCTAACTTCATTTCATTTTTGCATGGCACGTTTTATGCGAGTGTATATAAATAACAATCATCAAAATGGTAGAAGAAGAAGAAGAAGAAAATGTGCGAGAGAGATTTATTATAATATATTGAATTAATAATAAATAGAATATAAAAATAAACCGGTTACATGTATATATATGCACACACGCACATATACACACGCGCCTACGCACGTATTTTTTTTCCTTCTTTTTCTTTTTTTTTTTTTTCTTTTCTATTTTTTTTTTATTTTTTCGTCAATCTACATTTTGATTAGAATTGATGTGACGATAGATAGACAGCGAAAGAAAAAATTGATATAAGTCAACCTTTAACAGATAAGATAGCGTTTCGACACCAAGAAGTTTTCGTTCGACATTTGTGTCAGCGTTTTTAAATTCGAAAAAATGTTTTAGAAGGTATCCCGCGTACGTGTAGTAATATTTTTCTTTTTTTTTTTTTTTTTTTTTTCGTATCAACGATTTTATATATACATGTATGTATATATATATATTTTTTTTTCGCAGGGGGAGCAGGATTTTTATTTTCCTTTCACACGTTATTCCTTTGATTATAATTTTAATTTTAATTTTAAGTATCTTTTCTCTCAATGAGATAGTTTTATATTGAGAAAGATTACTTTTTCATTCTTTTTTTTTTTTGTTTTAGGAAAGATTGACTACGTTTTGACAAAAAAAGAAAAAACAAATAAATAAGTAAATATAAATTAATAAATGTTCGAAAGTAATCCAACGTCTGATAGGACTGATCTAATTCATCGAATGTTTCATGGCTTATTTTTAAGTATTTTTCAAGGCGAAAAAAGAAAAGGAATATTTTGAATATAAATGTGAATCGATTTGTCTCATTTCTGACGCGAAAATATGACATTTAAGGGAAAAAATATTACACGTCTAGCATATTATAATCGATCTTAATTAACAACCATTACGTGTCTCGTTTCAATCCATTTTTTAAATGTTACACACGATAAAAGAACATTTTTAAGATAAATGATTTATTGTTTCTACTTTTTTTAAAAAGATAAAAATGAACATTTCGTAAAAAAGATATATTATAAAACTTAAATAATTTTTCCAAATGAGGAATAACGTTTTCGAAATATATATATATAAATCATTCGATGCCGATGTTGGATATTTTTTTTCAAATATATTTATTAAATAATATCTGTTTTCTTTTTTTAAATACTTCAATTGTGCGTAATTTTACAAATTGATAAAGACAAAGTAATTTGTCAATATAAATGATTTAATGTTTCTCGTTGTTTGACGGAAAATATCTTCTATATTTTTTCTTTTCAAAATTTGCTATTTATCTGTATTTTTAAACATTTGTTATCACTATTTTGAAACAAACAAGTGTCGAACATTCGTAACCTGTGAGATGATCTGTGTTTAAACTGACATTTAATTATTTATATTAAACAATAATATTTCTATAAAAAAGAACGCATCGTTAATTGAAATAAATCAAATATATTAAACAAATAAATATATAAAAAGTTTTATCGATTAATTCGAATAATCTAACTCAATAAAATTGACGTGTCTCGTCTGTATTTATTTCCCTCAAGGTTAATGAAAGCAAATGAACTTTTTGACGATAAACTTTTTCCTTGTTTTTTGACGGGAGAACTTAGTTTTTTCTGATAGAAGATTATTTTTAAATATAATCATTCTCATTTCATATTATATATATATAACGATCTGACTCAACAAACTTTGCATGTCTCGTCTCTATGTATTTTGAAAACTTTTCGACAGAGCAAATGAACTTTTTACACAGATTAAAGATTCAATGGTTCTTATTTTTTTGTTCCTGGTAGACTCCTGTTTTTTTTTGTTTTTTTTTTTCTTATTTTGGCGGGAGTTATTTTTCGTGTGGGTGTGTATGTGTTTTTTTTTCAAATAATCGTACGTTTCACATTAAAACTCGTCTCGTCTCGAATTTTCGCTTTTTTTCAAGGTTAGAAAAAGGTAATGAACTTTTTAGAGATAAACCAAACGATACTCTTCATTTTTCTCGAGACTTTTATATCTTTCAAACCCAATCTGATGATTAAAAATATCTGATCTTTAAATAAATAAGAAAATAGATGTGTAAAATTTACATTTAAAATCATAAAACCCAATTTTAGCTATTTAATAACATTTAATATTACACGAATTGTAAATAAAGATATCAAAAAAAGTATTATGTATAATTAATTCAATATTTTTTCCCCTTTTTTCTTCTTCCTATGTTAACGTATGTGTGTGTGTGTGTGTTTTTTTTTTGTCTTTTTTGTTATTTTGACGTTTCGAAAATAAATCGTTTAGGCGTTTAAACAAGTTCTTGTTAAGAGTTTGAAACCTACGATGTTATTATAAATATATGATTTAATATTTTACATTTCTTTGTTGATTATTTTTGTATATTGGATATTTCGACATTTCGAAAAGCAATCATTCATGTTAAACGATCGATCCTGACGCAACACGTGGCACCGTGAGCATTTACGTTCACCGTATGTCTATGCATTTAAAAAAAAAAAAACTTGTTCCTTACTTGTCGTCAATCGGTAGGCAAACATTTACCTTGGAATAACTGTGTGAGTTTTATGCCGTAAAGAACTATCATGTTCAGAAAACTGATAATCGAATGAGATGCAGTACCAACTTAAAAGAATCGATAAAATATTCATCCACCGGAAACATATGCAAGCGTATACTGTATGCATACATGCATGCATGCATGCACGTATATTTAAATTATCATATATTCCAAATTGAATAAATAATAAGTAGATTATTTGAATATTTTATTTGACGTCATTGTTGTTGTCTATAAATAGCACGGGAGATATAATACAATTACTTTAATATATTATTTATTAAAAATCATATGAGGTGATTTTAATAATGATGTTTAAACTTGATTTCTAATATTAATGATAATAAAGAGATAGAAAAAGATTTTGAAAATTGTCTATGAATGTTCCAATGATTTTTCTTTCGACAAAGAAATAAATTACCGAGATATATATATTTATCTTACAATTAAATACAAAAGAAATTTTCTTTATGAGAGAAGGACTGGGTCAACAAATCCACATTAGGATTTAAATCTTTCCAAATTTATTTGATCTCTAAACAATAATATCTCACGTTGTTAATGCATACTCAAGGATAACAAAGATAATATTCTAGACAACATTGTGTATCGGAAGAAACACCTAATTAATTCGTGCCATGAGATTTTCTGTTTCTTTCTTTTTTTTTGTATGCATTTCACATTAATCTTAAAATGATAAAAATAAACTAGATAAGTTAATCTGACGACTAACATATCAGAATGATGTTAATAATGACGCTTCATCCCATAGAATAACAGAGGGAAGTCATTTTAATGATTCATAGTTATTCGAAATGATATAAATAAATCAATTCTCTCAATAGAAATAATATATATATATCAGTTTTGTTGTTTATATATTTTTACCATATTTAAAATAACATAGGAAAAAAACGTAATGTGAGGAAATATTGAACGATCATCAAACGACGATGTATGATATTTCCACACGATTTTTTTTTTCTCTTCGAATGAAAAATAAGACATCCGTGGACCACGACGTAATCACGTGTGTATTTACGTGAGATAAGATACTACATAATGAAAAATTCCCCCCTGAAAAAAAAAAAAGAAAAAAAAAATACATAGCCGGAAGTAGAGAAAAATATAGTCTGACGAGGGAGGAACAAAATAGAAATAGATAAAAAAAAAATAGAAATCGGACGAAAATGTAGAGACTTTTGAATTATTTATTTCTGAAAAAGAAAAAAGAAAAAAGAAAAGAACAAATTACTTGACAAGTCGAATCACGAGAAAGATTGTAAATCGTATCCGAGGTGTCTGTTGTTACAATGTAAAATGATACGAGAGATTTATAATTAACGAAAAGGTATTATAAATAAACACCACGACTTAATAAATTACTTTGTGAAAAAAAAAAAAAGAAAGAAAAAGAAATAACTCGAAATTACTTTTCGAAAAAGTTAATAATGACGAGATAGATCGTTTCAAAATTGATCCACCGATTTGGCAAACGATTAAAAACTTTTCATTGGTATTGGTGTATACGATTATTCATCGTCTTAACAAAAATCACACGCGAATAATGATATCAATCATTATCGTTTTAACTTATAGTCCGGTCAATTTAGACATAAAAAGAGTGGTCAAGTTACAAAAATTGCCGGAAAGCTAAATTTTGGTGGAGAGCTGTAGCTTACCATTACAAATAAAGTCTGAAAAGTCCCCATCGATTCTATGTGTGC
>NW_014569869.1:15631-37286 GCF_001313835.1 Polistes canadensis
ACTTACTGTTTTTGAGCAAAATCCAAAAAACCTAAAATTTCGACCTTTGACCTTGAATAACTTTTAACGCACACATAGAGTCGATGGGGACTTTTCAGACTTTATTTGTAATGGTAAGCTACAGCTCTCCACCAAAATTTAGCTTTCCGGCAATTTTTGTAACTTCAAATGTCTAAATTGACCGGACTATTATTCGTTGGTGATAGATCATCGAAGTTAGTTACCGTAAAACGTAGTCGATATCTTTGATAGCAAAAAAAGATAGAGAAAGAGGGGGATGGTTGGGGGAAGGGGGGAGGAGAGGGTAAAAAAAAATTAAAACCCGGAAACTAATTTCCAATAAATAAGATAAACTGCAGTCGCGCGCGCGCGCGTCCTTGAAAAGAAAGATTTTTTTTCTTGTTTCTGTTTTTATTTTAATAAATCGAATACACGTTTCTGCTGCATGACAAAACGAAGGTTGCATCCTGTATGAGATGTACGATAAGCTATAATGAACTCATAAGAATAATCCCAACGGAGGTCAATTGATAACCCTTGTAAGAAGAAACACTCGGACATGTTGGATATGCGGACGTTCACCACCATTGAATCTTCTTTAATGCATCCGACAAACAGAGACTACGGATTACACCTTTTCGCAAATATTTTCCAAAATTTATTGTGCGATTATCTTATTGCCAGAAATAGAAAGAAAAAAGAAACCGAAAAAAAAGAAGAAAAAAATTAATTACTAATAACAATAACGATATCTGGTGGTTTTGAAAAATGTTACAATCAGTGGTACGAATAATTGCAGTATACCGGATACGGGGAAAAAAAAAAGAAAAATGAAAAAGAACGCAAACGGTCATTATCTTTTGATTTATTATTAATGATACTATATTATTTTCTTTATTTGTATTATATATGTATATTTATATGTATATATTCTTTATATTCTTTAATTGTAGACCGAAAAACGATTTCTATTATATTCTAATCGATTTGATTTGATTTTTTAATATCTTCTTCTTTTTCTTCTTCATCTTCTTATTTTAATAATATAAATATAAATACGATAGAGTATGCATATACTTTTTGGATAGTTCGTATGCACTAAGAAGAATTGTATATCCAAGAACGTTATTATCTATGTTATTTAAAAACGATAAATCTAATATAACAACCTTGCTTACCGATATCTCGTCTTAATAAAAAAGATAAAGAACATTTTTCCGATAAAAAGATACAGGCATCGATATTTCCGAACGAAGAATATAATTAAGTATAGTAAGTTAGATCTTGCTTTTAAATAAAAAAAATGCGTGCGAGTTACGATTATGGTGTTAAGTATACCTTCTTTTTTTTTCTTCTTCTTCTTCTTCTTTTTTCGGTTGGTCAAAACTAATAGATAAGGTGAAGGGTGAAGTAAGAAGACTAAAAAAAAAAATAGGAAAGAGAGAGACAGAGAGAGACAGAGAGAGAGAACATTTTGATAAGAGATTATTATCGATGATTAGTCGATACATATTATCTTCGATTAGAAATGTTTCCTTCTGATTTAACAAAGTGTGCAACAAGAAATAAAAAGCATTCTTCTTATCGTTGCGACTAACATCAATTGCATTTTCTATGTAAACCATTTTATAAAACGAGAAACAAATAGTATTTTCAATTACTGCGATCGTTATCTCTTTCCTTCTCTCTTTTTTTTTTTTATTATTTTTCGGTACATTAATTTGCTTATTTGGTTTTTATCAATTGGCAATTAGTATCTGAGGAGAAGGAGGAGGAGGAGGAGGAGAAGAAAAAAATAAATACGATAGGAGAAATCGTTTTTAAAAATACAATTTTTTAATATCGAGTCTATTTTAAAATCAACCGAAATGCAATTTATTTGCAACAAATTAACAAATGCAATAGGGAAGAAGTAATAAGTAAAGCAAAAAGAAAAAAAAGAAGAAATTAAACAACGGAGGGGAAGATTACATAAAAAAAAAAGAAAGGAAATAACGAGGGAAAAAAAGAAATTGTCATAACGATACTATAAACGTTAACATTGTTTATGAAACGCAATATGTATGTCGAATAAAACGAATAAAAATCCAGAGAAGGAAAAGTACGGACTACTCGGGTGAAAAAAAAAAATATAAAAAGAAAAATAATAATGGGGAACTTCTCTTTACTACAAATCATATTTTCTTCTTTCATCTTTTTATTCTTATTATATATATACAGTTGTCCTCGTTCTGAGTCGTTTGTTCATCAACTTTATCGCTCGTTGTTAATTGCTTATTAATCGTTCTGCAAATTCGTATTTGCGAATGTGTAATAATACACTCTTGTCACGCATGCTGGTATTCTTTGTTTTTCTTTTTTCTGTAATAATAAATAGTTAAACAATGTGTAACGATAAAATGTAAAAATGGTTTATAGGATTTTGTATATGCGAAAAGAATTGTAGAGAGAAAAATTGTTTAATTAAAATATCTGACAATATGTTAATTCCTACGAGAAATTTCTTTTGGTACTATTTTTATACGAAAAAATAATGCGATTTAATGGGAAACGTCAATCAAAGTTTATACAAGGTGGCATGATATTTCTCAGGAATCAAACGAATGACAAAAAAAAACATAAATGACGCGTTATAGAAAGAAATTGGATAAGATTTTCAATGAAACGTGAGAAATCGCGTTTAATTAAACGATTATGTTTCCTTCTGCTAATTCGTTTGTGCTTATGCTTAAGTAACGCACGATCGTTGCAAATATATATATGTTAACTTCGTTGTAAAAAAAAAAAAAAAAAAAAAAAAAAAAAAAAAAAAAAAAGAAATATAATAAAATTCATCGAATTGATTGATTCTTTTTTATGTTCTTTTCTTTTCTTACTTTTCCTTTTAACTCTACTTTTATTATTAAGCAGATAAAACAGCAACAACAACAACAAAAAAAAAACAGGTATTTGAATAGAGAACAGTTTACGAGCACGCGCGTTACCGCAAGACACGTTTTTTACATTAAATAATAACGGTATTTGATAGGTAAAACAGAAAAAAGAAAAAAAAAAAAAGGAAAAAACTAGACGACTCTTCGCATGAACGTATCGTTCAAGAAAATATAGACGACGTCCTCCGCCAACTTTGATTGGTCGTTCGAAGAGGTCACGATGTCGTTACAATGCAACTTGATTATCGTAAGTGTTTGCTTGTATTTTCTTTTTTTTTTTTTTTCTTTCATACGCATATCATACATTTCTATCGTATTTTTATCATTCGCGCAACCTTGCTCTGGATAATAATTGCGTTTGGATACACACCATCCCTTTTATTTTAATTTTTTTGTTTATAAAGGTTTTTCCAACAGAATTTTTCCTTATTTTACCTTCGTTCACTTTTATTTGATCTATCTCAAATACAAAAAAAGCTTATCAGTTTCAAATAATTTATGCGTGAACACGTTCAACACGTCAACCATCTGAAGCTTATCTAAAAATCTATTTTCCCACGGGAAATTCCTATGACTCATTCTCAACCGAATGCATCGATCTCTACGTAAGACTGTTATAATTTTTAACTTACACACACACACACATTTAATTTTATAAATTATTCGAATAATTTTGATCCCCTATTTCCTATACTACCTGGTTTTACTTTTTATATTTTTACTTGAATACTTCCTTGCAAGTATAGTTAATTGTATTATAAGATAATCTCGATAGGATTTAACCTTGATACGATTAAGGAGAATTCTTTTACCGGGCCACCATAAAGACTATGATGATTAATACTTCGTAAATGGTGCTAAGTCACGCGCGTGGAACAATTTTAATGAGAAAATCAAGTCTTTTTCGATTCATGTCTTTTCTTTTTTTTTTATCTTCTATTACAATTATAAGAAATACTTCATTAAGTTTATTAACAAAAATTATTAATCCTCCGTCGAGAAGAATATTATTTATTAATTTATTTTCTCTGTTAGATATAAAATACTTCACAATCTAAAATAAAAATAATTTATCTAACGTGGCACGTGATACAAAATAAATACTACTAATTTATTTAAACAATGATTATCGTCCGATACATTATGTGTGCGCGTAGAACAAAGAACTTAACGAATTTTGAGAATAAATCTATTTCAAAAATATAATATATTCATATTATATAAAAATAATCGAATATTTTTGTATAAATCGGCAGGAATTTTTCCCCAACACACATTTCAATAATTAATACATGTTATAGAAAAAAAAAACACATGTAATTATTAAATAAATTAAAATACAAATTATATAAGAACAATATCAACGCGGTTCAATGTCCAATTTAATATTTAATGAAAATAAAATTTTAATTTCGTGATAAATAAAAGAAAATCTATTGCTTATGTGTTCCTGAATAAAATCATTTCAAATGTAAATTTTATTTTCGAATTTTATCTATTCCTATTGTAAAGTTATTTCATTTCATTCTTGAAAAAGTAAACAGTACTACTTTTTCTTTAGAAAAAAATCATCAATCACACGAAAAACAGATTTTCGATGAAACGAAAATAGATGACTTGACAAACAACATCAAACTTTCTTAATTTATTCTAAACGAAAAGCTACTGTCATGACAATATTATTCCTACCCCCGATATTATTTAGTCGATTGTTTGTATAATTATTCAACATCCCCACCACTAAATTTCGGTCATGCGTATAACCAGATTAGGATATTTCGACGAATAGAAACAATTCTTTATAAAAGAATCCTCCCTATCTCGTAACACATAAATAGGAGTATACCTAGTATCCGAATGATCATTCTTTCAAGTGATCGTGGTTACGTGCACATCTCTATATTTCGAATTCGGTTCTTAAACGATAATATTTCTTATAATTTTTCACAAAAATCTCTCTAACACAGTTTCATAAATATTTTTTCCTCTCCAATATTAATCGTCGTTATAATAGTGCTTGAAAATGGTTCGAGCATGACAAGTTTTTAACGTTAAATCAATACTTTTATATTGTTTAATCGTTCACGTTAGTTCACTTGATTACAGTGTTCCACGATACGTGGAGTAAGTATACACACAGAAAAATTTGAAAATATAATATAATATAAATAAAAGTAAATGAAAAAACAAGGATATTGCACATGCACGACCGAATAATAGAGATATAGTGTTGTAACTTACCATACGTGAATATAATATAGTGTAAATTAGATACAACCCTGTAAACACATACACACATACATACACGATATGATGTAAGTTTTATACATATATATCTATATATATATATATATGTGAACGTGTATATCTAGTTGGAAAGGAACAAATCAGATTACTCGGGGACTACTCACTTGGTTTCCCTCACTACTCACATACTCGAAGATCAATCAGAACCGAAACTCTAGATCACGCTTAGCTTTAGTCCGTCCATTGAATCCGACGAGAGTGCTCGTCTTGTCGTCTCGGCGTCATTGTATCATCGCGTTCTTGTCAATCGAACACAAAATCAGTGTTTTCGAGAGAATATACATTTTCAAAAATATTTTTCGACAAGTTTTTCTCATCCAAGAAAAATCATCTTATTTAATCGTTCGACACGTGCTAATCGTTGTGTTTTTGTTTTTATTTTAATGGTTGTTTATCAAAAACTAAAAAAGATTCATGTTACGTGTACACGTTATTTTTATTATTATTAGTTTCCTAAGGCCTAATGCTTGACAGTACATCTAACGCTTTTTACTTCGATGGAGAACAGTTGACACCATCAGTACAAGAAATGAGACTAGAGGACAATGTATTATCTTTTTTTGGTAAGTATAAAATAATATTCACACACACACACAATATTTTGTTTTTTAATATTTTATATTTAATTTTAATAATAGAATATCGGTACGTTTGTCTAAAGGATAAATTTTTCATTTCTATATGCGTGCAAATTTAATCTTATTTGATCATTTGGATATAAATAAAGATTGCAAGATATTTTATTCGTAATTGATGTTTTTTTCTTTTTTTTTTTTTTTTTTTTTGAAATCTGACAAAAATATTATTCATGTTATTTTCCTGATTTGACGTCAATTGAACTCAATAAAATGATAAATAAAATGACGAATAAACGTTCTCAATTTGTTTATAATTATGAAATAAAAATAGTTGAAATTCTTTTTAATTGTTCTAATTGACAAATGTACCAATAACATTATCAATGTTTAAGATTAAGTAATATTCGATTAAAAACAAGTTCATACGATGTTTTATAATATTTCACGTAATTCAACGAGATGAGGAGATATATCCCCCATATCCCCTCAAAAAATAAAATCAATCAAATTTTTCAATTTATTCATTTATATTCAAAGCCTTAAAAGAGACTCTTGTGACGCGAACATTACTTAATCTTAAAATAAGAAATAAATTGCACGAACAAACGCGCGTTCCATCATTCGAATTTATAAATTTAAAAAAACGCTAATTTGTAATGAAAAATTTGGAGACGATCGAGAAAAAAGAAATCCAATAAGATTGACGCGAAATAAAAGAAAAAAACAAAAAACAAATGATACTATTAATTATAATAAATTGTATTAATAAATTATTATATAAAATAATCTGAGAAATTATTCAAAAGATCGAATACAAATTTGTGAAGTTTTCTTCTTCTTCTTCTTCTCTATAGATGATAAATTTTGAATGATAGATATCGTTGATAAAACACATTAACCATACGGATATAATTCAAACTAATTTTTGTCTAATCACGAAAACAATTTATTAAAATGATTAATCTTACGAATTGAGAGAGAAAGAGAGAGAGAGAATATATCTCGTGTCAGGAAGTAAAGATCTTGTTTTTTTTATTCTACTTCTTCTTCTTCTTCTTCTCCTTCTCCTTCTTTTTTGATTTTTTTTTTCTTAAGAGAAAGTAAATAACACTCGCGCGTGATAATACACATCGAAAGCTTCAAATAAATTTTCTCCTCTCGGTTGAATAGATTTTCATCGTTAAATAGAAATTCTACGATTGATTTAGAACGGAAAATTACACTTTAGATGGTGACAAAATAAAAAAAAAAACTCACTCACATTTACACACACACACGTTTTAACGATCATTTCGTCGTCGCATAGATTTTTATTGTTAACACTTATTTATTAGGGGGAGGAAGAGGGAGGGGGGACAGAAACAAAGCTAAAAAAGACAAAAAAAGAAGTATTGCCGTTGCATTGGAGATTACGTAAAATAAAAGAAAATACCGACTGTGATTCGTCCGCGTTGTTAATCATCCCAAGCAATATTATGCCAAGCAGACACTTTTTTTTTACTTTCATATTTATTTTTAAATGAGAGAAAATAATAGATAAATCATAGTTAAGCGAGAGATGGGAAAAATACACGAGTTCGAATTTTATCGATGACAATGTTTTTACAATATATGTATTCGTTTTATTCTTCGCGATCTTTCGAGAAAATATTCATATAAATATTTTTAAAAATGTTACTAATGTTAAAGAGAAAGAAAAAGAGAGAGAGGGAGAGAAAAAGAATTCGTAAAAATTGTTAGACATTTCAAATGTGAATTCCAAGGCATTATTTACTTTCAAACTAACATACAAGGTGACATAACTATACAAATTAATTATGGACCTTGCGTATTCGCGCTTATGATCCATACGTAAAGAAGAATATTATTATTTTACGATAGACGTAACTCTTTCTTTAAATGACGTAGCATATTTCTACATATATTTATGCGCGTTAAGATTATAATTATAAAAGAAATCGTACAACACGTTTTTCTATAGGATCTACGACGTTATGACTATGGTCAAACTATTAAAAGAAAAAGTGAAATAAAGAGATATATTAAGAGTAAAAACAAAATATAATATTTAAATTAAAAGAAAAAACAAAGTAAGAAAGATAAAGGGGTAGTACATAAGTATAGTATGAAAATATTCAATAAAATATAATATAATAAATGAACAATCTTTTTTTATATCAATCACTCTTTAAAATAACGTCCGTAAAATATTAATAAAATTCAATGATGCGAAAGAAAAAAGAAATAAATAATATAAAAGTGAAGTAAAAAAAAATATATATATATATAATATAACAATAAGTATATAAAATAAACTTAAAGAAAAAAACATAGTTTAATAAAAAAGACCTTTTCTTCTTCATCAATCTCTCTCTCTTTCTCTTTCTCTTGAAAATATGATATCATGAAAAACATAATGAATTTCTGTGACGTATAAATTGATAATGAAAGAGAGAGAATGATTTACGGAAATATAAGAAGCTACGAAAGAGAAATACACCCCTTTACAATCCGCTAAATGAAACTGCAATGATTCATTTATGGGTGTCTCATTGTCTGTCAGCAGGAACAAGAACACACTCGTGGTTTGGTATTTATCGTACTAAAACTGACTCATTTTATATACTCGATCGCTTTGTTATGCACCATTTTCTCTGTTTATCTATCTTTTTCTTTCTCTTTCTCTCGTTCTCTCTTAGATTTGTTCTTTCTCCTTTTCGTTCTTTTTTTTTTTTTTCATATTCCTTTTATAGAAACAAAATGTGAAATTAATTGCTGTTCTTTGTCACTAAACTAAGACAAGTTTATTGGAATATCGATTCTGATTCGTTCGTTATTTTATATATATATTTATATGTTTGCGTGTATGTGTACACGTGTATTTAAAAAGATTTTGCTTCGATGAAATCGCGAGAAAAAAGATTGGAAATGTTTTATTTTTCCAATTGATTACACGATTTTTATTAAATTCCTATCTTCATTAGACGATACCATTTGACACATTTCTCTCTCTTTCTCTCTCTCTCTCTCTCTCTCTCGTTTTGTTTAATAATAATTATTTATCGTTGAATTATATATTTTACATTTGTGTACTCCTCCTACGTGTCTATTTTTTTTCTTTTTTTTTAACGAGATACAAATTTGCATTCGTTATAAGCACAAATTAATTTGATATATATTTTTCATTCGATTTGTTTATTTATTTCAATTAATTTCATATTAGTTATTTGCTTTTATAGACGACGTGTGTTATGAAAATTGATTTGTAGTTAATTAAATTGTATTATTACGGCGAACACATACGTTTCCTTTAACGATTCGCGATGATAATAACGAACGTTAATCGATCTATCTTGATATGAGATAAATTAGTTTATTAAAACGTTAATCTCGGGTGTGTTCGATTAAAACGATCGAGAATTTCTTATCTATTATATACCTGTGTGACGTATATGTGTTATAGAAAATCAATTAATTGTTTCCAACTGCGATAACACCAAATAAGTTAAGTTTCTTCATACGATATTTCAAGTCATCCTTAATAAATGTAACAACCGATGATGATTACGTTTGCACGAATCTTTAAAAATTATTTCAACGTAATAACTGACGTGCAAAGATTAATATATATATATATATATTTTTATATTATATAAAATAAATGTTAAATGGAAGGAAATGTTGTAATATCGATGACCTTAAACTAAAGTTTTCCTCTCTCTATCTTTCTCTTTTTCTCTTCTATGTCATATTTAGTTAATATTTAATAAAAAATTCAATCGCACGTGCGATACTTTGAAGTATCAGGCCGATAATAAGAAAACTAATCGATAAAAAAAAGTGCAGTTACAATTTTTAAACTTTCTTATCTGTTTTTAACATTATTTTTCTGTTATTTAAGTCTACTGTTTATTCTTTTATTTTTTATTTTATTCCGATAAGTAGTAAGCGAATTCTCTATCTTTCTATTTCTACTTTTGTCCGATATTTTTTAAATTCTATTCTATCTTATCTATTGTATTATTATTATATTATGTTACTTTTTTTTTTTTTTATAAAATTTATGCATATATACAAATAATTCGAATCATTTTAGAATATCAAGATAATAATAATAAGGAAACAAATAGATAATAATTGCAGTTGTATGACGTTCATTCTAATCCTTTCATACGCCTAACGAGTTATTTTTTATTCTTTTTTTTTTGTGTGTGTTTGAAAAATATATGATAATTATTTTAATTCTTTCATTTATCCGGTTGTTTTGTTTATTGATATCCGACAATTAAGAAACGAATGATACCGATTTAGAAACGCGCACAATACGTAGAGATTAATTTGTTATTATTTAATATTTAAACGAGTAGATTTTTTTAACTTGCATATATTCGTTAGTATCCAAATAAAAAAATTAGATAGTCCTGAATTATTTTAATCCGAACGTTTTCCAATTAAATTTGATTTTTATACTTTTATATAAATACAATAATATATATATATATATAAATGATAGCAATAAAAAATAATACGAGTATAGCTTGGTTTGTCGCACGTGTTTTTTATCGACAGATATTTAATGCTAAATAAACCGAATATATTTGACTACTTAAGTAGTATGTTAAAAAAAAAAAAAAACAAAACAAGAAATTTTAATGAACTTATTTTACATAGATCGATTCGTAACATCAAAGAAATAACATAAATAATTAACGTTGACGTAAAAACGTGGACATAAAAAAGAAAAAAAAGCTACGACAGAACTATACTCTTGTGTCGTTCTTTTAAAACGACAAACAAAATGCAACAATTGCATAAACTTTATAATTACTCGAAAAATTTTAAACAAAAATATCAATCAATGAATCATCTCAAAATTCATAGTATTCAAATAATAATAATAATAATAATAATACTAAATGAGTGAGGGATTGCATCGACCGTAAAAAAAAAAAAGGTACAAAAAATTCGTGTCTAATTTGGACAAACGATTTAAAACCAATAAAATAATAGGCTTACTTAACTATCGGATAAATAATTAAACGAACTAACATTTTCGTGGTTTCATTCCTAGTATTTAAAATAATAATGATAATAATAAATAGTTAATTAGTAAAAAGAATTGCATTGACACTATAAAACCGTAGAAACTTTTAAACGAAGAACGAATGGGGACGGTAATGCACGGGGTTCGGGGGGGGGGGTAAAAATGGTAGGGTGGGGTAGGAGGTAGGAAGAGATAAGGGGGCAAGGGTTCCCCACTCCTTCACGATGGAACACCACGGACGCAAAACGTGTCTACGTTTACAGCTGTTTGCCAGTCGTCACCGGACCGCCGTGAGGTCTGGCAAAGGTCATTAACGTTATCTCTTTTTTTTTCTTTTTCATCATATTTTTTTTTTTTTGTTATAATCATTGTCGTCGTCGTTGTCGTCGTCGTCATTGTATTTATCGGCAATAATTATTGTTGTCGTTAATAGTAGTAGTAGTAATTGTCATCGTGGTCGTAGTTTAGAATCAATCCTCTATATATATATATATCGCGTGAAATTAATAAAAATAAAATAAAATCAAATAAATGATCGAGAGAGAGAAAATAAATAAATTAATCCAAATGTCCAAGAGAGAAGTAAACTTTCGATGCGTGCAAATCGAGTGGACTATCGTTCCGCGTCTAAACGAGGGACAGTTATTTTCGTGATCTTTGCGGGTGTAGGGACGAAAGAAACAGAGAAGAAGAGAAAGAAGAAGAAAAGGAGGAAGAAGAAGAAGAAGAAGAAGAGTGTGAGACAGTAAATCGACTGTGTGAGAGAGAATATATGTGTGCTTAGTGGCTTTTGCCCAGCACCTGTGACATACCACTACCGTCGTCTTATATTTCTTCTTCTATCATATTTTATATAAAAAAAAAACAATTAAAATTATTCACGAATTTATCGTAACAAACAACAAACCAAAAAGAAAAGTCTAGTGAAACATAAAAAAAAAAAAAAAAACAAATTAAAGAAATAAACATTCATATATATATATAAACTTGTGTAAATTGTTTTAAGTAAAAACAACAACAAAATATTTATTGATCGATAGATAATCAAGAATTGGAAGAAAAATTGTCACTTAACGAACAACCGGCACCACCAACAGTTGACCATTTCAATAATCGAATCTCAGGGATTGGTACGTTCACGATGGGCCTATCAGGTAAGTTTGTTAAATTTGTATTATTTTATTTGTTGCATGATCAAAAATATTATACAAATAAATGTGCATAAAATTTGGCATCTATCTTCTTCTACATTTACGTGTTTATATTTAACACAAATTTCTTTCTATTATTAAGAAATCTAATGAAAATTATTAAGTGATGTGCTAATATATTTGTAAAATAAATATGTACAAAAAGTATGAGTTAAAAAATTTCACATGTTCGTTCAACTTCTTCGATCAAAGAGAAACGTTAAACGCAAAACGTCGGGAGTCGTATTATCAATCGTTATGAGTTTATCTCGCTCTAGTCACTCTTCTCTCCTCCCTTTTTATCGTCGTCCACCTCCTCCTCCTCCTCCTCCACCTCTTCTTCAACAACCACCACCATCATCACCACTACCACCACTTCTTCTTCTTCCGTCGTTGTCGTTGACGATATCATCGGAACAGTGACTAGAACGCAACGAGACCGATCTTCTTCTCCTGGCAACGTTTGTATATGCACTAACGATATTACGATTTTTATTACTGTCATGTCAAGTGATTTCCTTATCATTTTCTCATCTACTGTTTATTACTGTATATTTCTTTATTTTTTTTATTCTCTCTTTTCCTTACCTCGCTTTATTATTTTCAACCAAATATCAGAGACACAGAGAGAGAGAGAGAGAGAGAGAGAGAGAGAGAAAAAGTAGATATTTTTTTAATAAAATTAAATAATAAAATAAGTTACAAATTAAATAAAAATTTTGTCGTTCTATACACACACACACACATACACGGATATAGATAAATAATAATAACTTAAACGAAATAATTATTTCGATTATTTTCATTCGTTTTCTTTGTCGCGTTATATTATTGCACTCATCGTTGTTGTTGTTGTTGTTGTTGTTGTTGATGTAAGAAGAATAAGAATACGTATTGCACGTATTAAAGTCTGGCGCCGAGGAAAGCTAATGCAGTTCGCGACACGCGTGTGCGTGCACGTGATTGGTTCTCTCCCAGTAGCGTAACCATATCTTGGATTGGTCTTTTCAATCATCAATGACATACCACCTTTCACGTAATTACATATATATATATATATACTTTTGTGTATTGAAATTAAATTTTGGAAATAAAGTCTATGTAAAAGAACGAACAGAGGATGGGAAGGGGTGGAGTCAGAGTTGGGGTTGAAGAGGATGTATGTGTGTATAGATGTGTGTGTGTGTGTGTGTGTGGATTAGGACAGTCTAGAAATGAAACGTTTTCAAAGAGTATGAATAAATGAAATATGAAAAGAAGAGTTAGTTCATTGGGTTATAATATTTGAATAAAAAAGTTATATTAATAGTACTTGATTATTAATATATAATGGAATTGATGAGGAGTTAGGGGTACGTACGATGCATTCTCCGGAACTGTTGCGACCTTTGTTGACACGTGGTACCGAGCGCATTGCACCGGTCAATAACTCTTTTCTCTCTTTCTTTCTTTCTTTCTTTAACTTCGAATTATTCGAAACTTTGTCTTATATTGTGTATGTTTTAGATCGCGGAATCTTATGTACCATATATATATATATATATATATATATGCATTCTTATACACTGATGAGCTCATATGCATGTATTGTAATACACATACGAAGTAGAATTAATTTATCAATGCACGTATATGAATACAATTCTATGTATATGTAGAATGTTCTTTAAAGCAATGCAATAAATAAAACACGCAGAAAAAAAAAATTACAGAAGAAATCTTTTTCCTGTCTCTCGACCCAAGTATTATATAATTCAATATATATAAAAAAAAAAAAAAAAAAAAAAAAAAATAATAAATGGATTATAATGAACTATAGTTTGTATTAATTTGTATTATAATATATACTATAAATAATTATTAAAATGATTATATATTAATGAAATTCTAATAGTACTATAGATATGTACTCATGCACTTTGACATAATATACTATATACATATATACATGATGTTCGTTAAAATGTTTAATCTTGTTCGACTGGGTACTCGTATCATTAATACAACTCGTTGCAACGACTCGTAAAATGAAAGTCACCGAGAGTTAGGTTCGGGGGGACTACTCAAAACAGGATTCTTGACTGTCCAAGCCGTATTGGGTGAACCGTTCGATCACCATGCTTGGAAATTTCCAATACAGACGGTGAACCAAGCAAACCACCAGCAATGATCCGTTACGGTCATTTAACGAGTTCGTAAATAAGATACAAAAGAATGTCTTATTGCATTTTCAGAAGATTATATTAACTATCGTATATTAATCCAGATTTTTTTTAACTTGATTTCAAATATTATCGTGTACTCATTATCCCTGTGATCAATCAATCAATCAATCAATTAATATATAAGATTCAAAATATTCATAAATAATAATCAATCTAATAAACATTATCTTGTTTATTTCTAAACAATAAAATATAATCAAATTGAAAAATCTCTTAAATAATTGAATTGGTTTGTCTATCACGTAAGAAAACGAACTAGTAACACACGACGACCTCTTTTATATAGTTAGTTTCCTGAAAATAATCAAATCGGGGAAAAGAGAGGACTCTCGTAACGTTGTCACGTAATCTTTAATGTGAAGAGAAAAGACCTCGGGGATATACAAATACACGCATACGTAGTAATAATACTTGCATACTTAATACATAATAATACCGTTTGTATCGTGATAA
The DNA here is from genome assembly GCF_001313835.1 of Polistes canadensis. Classification (NCBI taxonomy): domain Eukaryota; kingdom Metazoa; phylum Arthropoda; class Insecta; order Hymenoptera; family Vespidae; genus Polistes; species Polistes canadensis. Next base: position 30,362 of record NW_014569869.1, read on the forward strand.
AATATTTGACTCTGTTCGTTGGTTCCTCGTACGAGATGAGATGAGACGATCGAGGAGGATGAGGTTAAGATGAAAAATAATTTCGCATTAATGTCTAACTCGTTCTTCTTCTTCTTATTTTTCTTCTTCGTTTCTTAAAAGAATGAAATAAAAAAAAAAAATATATATATATATATATATAAAACGACGGAAAAGGGAATTCCTCGTAAGTAGAAAAAGACGCGCATTTTCAGATCGATGTAATTGACGCTACGAGCGGTAATACACACGTCGTCTTCCTGACAAAACTATTTGATTATGCTAATCCTGTGCTAACAGCCTAGACAAACATAGTAACCTCCGCATACGACGTGTCTAGAAGAGAGAACTTACGTGGTTTTTAAAAAGAAAAAAGAAAAAGAAAAAAAAGAATTAAAAGGAAGAAGAAGAAGAAGAAAAAAAAAGCTTCAATGTCGTCGGCATAGAATTTTAAAAGGCTTGAGAGAAGAAAGATATAGAAACACAGACGTTATACACACATACACACATATGACACTCGTATAAATAATTAATAAATCGCATCGGAGATTGGTACAGCAACGACACGTTCGATTCTCCCTTTCTGACGTTCACGTATATAGGGTGCCTCGATTTAAATGATCATACATCTTTGCGATCCCATTGATTTTATAAATAAATATTTCAAATAACGCTTATGTGTGTGTTATACTTTTCAAGATAAAATTTAACGTGTTTATCGTAATGATTTTACAGAAAGAACTGTTGAATACACTTGAATATATAAAAATGAATAAGTATGATTATTGATTAATATTTCATTGAGTTTTTGCAATCTGATGTTTAACTTCGAATAACGTTTGATATATAATTATTAGACTTAATTCATTGTTATTTATTAATGATATTATTTAAATTAGAACACCCTTTATATATACACGCACACACATACACATATTTATCGGTTTATTTGACTACCGATTGTAAAGAAAAGCCATTACGTAACCTGGTAGAATTGTATATAACAGTGGCACGCACGCGACGATTCTAAAGTTAATTCCTCGTGTGTGCATATATGTATGTGTGTGTGTGTGTGTGTGTGCATTAGTGTATTAGTGTCGCAATCGCTATGGCATTAGCTTCGTCGAGATCAATTGGTCACCTGAACGAGCTAACTTACCTTCCTATCTTTCGCTCCTTTCGTAATAAAAAAAAAAAAAAGAAAGAAAAAGACTAATGTTCGTTTTATTTCATTTTAAAAATTTTCGAAAACAGGATATTACAATTAAATTAACAAACAATTCGTAAAGTGTTTGTCAATTCGTTATCTTGATCTATTTATCTATCACTAGTTTCTTTCATTTTGATTTATCTATTTAGAGAAGAACTAGTATGTTTTTTTATTTATTATTAATAATAGTCAAAATATATATCGAATTTTTGTCTTGCGTTGTCTGAGAAAGGAAAAAATGGGAAAAAAATAAGAGAGAGAGAGAAAAAAAAAAAAGCAATTAAACAAAAAATTGTATGTAGGATGCGAATTACTGCGGTTAACTGGTATGACGTGCGCGATAAGATCAAGAAAAAAAAAAATGATGACGAATAAATAAAATCGGTGGAACGCGATCAAATGAGAGAAATTAATATACCGGACGCATGACATACGAGAGGACTAATGTTAAATTAATACTAAGTTTTCTCTAATCATTCTAAGTGTTCCGTACTCGTGAAAGATTAGAATACATAATGAAGTTCATTTCTTATATCGATTTATATATACAGTATTGCATCGTTTAATTGAAATTTGATGGGGAGGTAAGAGGAATGGTTGAAGGGTGGTAAAAATATATATATTTGAAGAAAAATTATAATTATTATTTAAAACTATTGAGATATGGGTGTGTATGTAAATAAATTAAAGTTTGGTTTCGCGTAATTTGCATTTGAACGTATCTAACGTATCGAAACAGTTCTTCTTCTGTTTGGCAAGTGTCGTCGAGTATTGCAAAAATAAAATATCGTCGAGAAACTTAAAGCGTAGAATTTTGGTTCACGTTCGTATTCAAAATAACCGAATATTTTAACGAAAGATCGTAAAATATTTATCCTTTTCTATTTTTCTTTTCCCTCACTATTTTTTTTTTTCCTATTAATATCATAAAATGTCAATTGGAAATACGCATCTCAGTTATTCGACGTCATGTTTACGAAATTATGATGGAAAAATAGATTGCTAATTAAAAAAAAAATCTGGCGTAATATTAATTTTTATACGTATGTATATTAATATATATTCCAAACGTAATAATTTAAAAAAAATAAAAACAAGAAAAGAAAAGAAATAGAAATCTTTCGAATAGAGAGAGAGTCGAACTCGTGCAGGTATTTAAAACACCTGTTGCTCGTGTATGCGCAGTAATGAGAAATCTAATAATCTTTGATAAATCGAATACTCGAGAAAGTTGACAGACGACAGATTACATTTTTTTAATGACTAAAATGCATGGTTCTTAAAAAAAACACACACACACAAAAATCCTATCTTTCGTGAAACGAGATTAAAAATTTGTTGTCAAGTCTCTTAATTATGATACTTTTGACGAAATATAATTTTTATAAATGATGAAAATGATAAAAATACAAATAATGTATTTCGTATATTATCGATTTAAAAAAAGAAATGTTGTATTAATTATACGTACGCGCGCGTATAAAGGATACGTAAATATGAGATGAATAAATTGACGATGACGCGGGTAAAAAACAAAATTTTGATAAATAATTAATGAAAAGTCGCATTAAAGCAATGAATTTTCCTCGTTTAATTCAACAATTCCGGATAAATCTAGAAAATAAAATCAGAACAAATGTAAATTTGATTACGTATCATCTAGATATATAACAATTGTTTTTCTATCTATATATATATGTGTGTGTGTGTATACGTCTGTTTGTGTACACGTATATATGCCTCTTACACGTTAAACAATCATTATTAATTTTCTATTGCAATCTATTCGCGTGAACTATTTATTTTTAGGTCATATTCAATACGTGTCCTGTTATCAAGAGAATTAAATTTTACGCGTTCACATGGATATACATTAATACATTCATATATATATATATCATTAGCTTAGATTTTTTTTATCGTTAGAGATTTATGTTTTCCAGTAGGCTACTACTTTTTTCTTTTTTTTTTTTTTTTTCTATTTTTTATATTCGTGCGCCAAATAAAAGCATTACTTCTCTTCGTTATCGTATTATCGTGAGACAATAAAAAGAAAACANGATTTATTCCTTTTTTTTTCTTTTTCGTTGAGAGAATTTTTCTTATCGCTTTAATTGGAAATGAACGACGAAACAGGAAAAGTGAATGACAAAAAGAGTATCTAATGAATAATGGTTTTTTTTTTCTCTTTTTTGCTTCGGTAAAAATATCTAATAAGGATGAATAATTAAATGATTCAATTAATCAAATTATATTGAAGATTAGATCAAATTTGTTTTAAATTTATTGTATTTGTCATTTATTAATACTGGATAACATAGTCAAATGACATCCTATTTTTCTCTTTCTCTCTCTCTCTCTTTTTCTTTTTCTTTTTATTCATTTGAATCCTAATCATGCTGACGCGTGATGACGAACAAAACCGCAGGCTTGTGACGTAATCGGTGTAGATTCATGAGGCGCCAACGGGTTCTTCGAAATGTCGCCTTTTCATTCCTATTGATTTCTAAAAGAATTTTCTTTAATTCCAATCGTTAATTCTTTTCTTTTCTGTTCTTTTCTGATGTTTTTCTTTTCTTTCTATTTTATTTTTCTCATTATTAAATACGCATATATACGCGTGTTGATGACGCGTAATATTTATGCAGGAATATTGTTGTTATTATTATATGTTATATCGTATACCAGTAGCTTGTCAAATTTGTTCAAAGATTATGATAATCGATTAATTTTTGTTTATTAAGCGTATTCATAATTTGTTTGCATTAATATTATGCTTCTTGCCATATTGTTGTCGGTGCAAAGTCCAAAATATGCAATGTTGTTTTCAAATCTGGCTTGTTTCTCGTAAATTTATCATTTAGCATTTTTTTTTATTGTCAAGGTCGTTCAAATTATTGCATATAAATAATGACAACTAGAGAGAGGATGATATTTATTTTTTTACTTTTCTCAATCATTCTCATTATCCTTTTCTTCTTCTTTCTATTTAAACAATTTTTTAAACTACGTTATTTGAAAAGAATCAATTTTGTTGAAAGGAAAACGTTCACCGGCTATATGTTCATTTCAAAAATGTTTAAGAATTTTCAATGATTCTTTTGTTCGCGAAACTAACGTTAAGTTTCTAATGAATAGTTTAAATGCGCAAATAAATAAATGTATTTTTAAAGCAACTTGATTTTAATGGAATCGTGAATAATATGACCGAGAGAAGAAAAAAAATGTATAATAATAGCAATAATAAATATTCATTACAAATACACACACACATATATATATACGTATTTTTTTTTACAAGCAACTTGTAGACAAATTTAAACTTTCAAATAAATCTTAAATTCCATGGAAACGCGTGGAAATTTTTCTACACATGGGGGAATAAAAAATAAAATAAAATGAAATAAGAAAAAAAGATAAAAGGAATAACGTAACGTCATCGTTCGTTTCACGTTAAATCGATCATCGTATAGAACGCGTATGTATCCTATACTGTTTGCATTAGCATCCTTGTATTAAAAGTAAAAGAAAAAGAAAAAAAAACAAGGAGAGAGAGAGAGAGAGAGAGATAAAGCTATATCTACTCTCTTTCCCTATAGTCGCGTTGTTGTTTTTTTTTTGGTTGCAACTAGCCACTTGAATGACACTTCCATATGGTAATTGCCAGGTTTAAATGCATACGTAATGATGCCATGACACCTGTGGTTTTTTTTTTTCTTCTTCTTTCCATTCCTTTTTATTTTCACCTCTGTAGCCTTATCCCAACGCGACTCATATATGCAAAAATCTGTTTTAATAAGACGATAATAAACGGCACCGATTGCACAAACATTGATTTCGAAAGATTTTCTATATTTTTTGCTCCATCGTTTTGTTTGTCTATAATATAATATGATTACAATACTCGAAATATGATTGAACACGTTACCTATGATGTGTCATTTAAAAATACACATACAATAAATATAAAATAAGAATCACACGTGTGTCAAAATTATATTGTCATCGACGAGAATTACATTTTTTTTTAATCGTGGAAATAATAATTACGAAATAAATTAAATAAAATTAGATTGTGTTGAATAAAATTAGATCTATGATTTCGATTAATGAATTCCTCTTTCGTATTATTTCTAATGAACGATCTCGCGAATGATTGAACCAACTCGTATCAAATCTTTGAGGAGACAGAGATTGCTTAGAAATGCGATACTGACCAGAGATTGATTTATCTATAATAACTGATGAACAAATTTAATGATAATTTTGATAATTCAATATATTTCGACTTATTTTGACATATACGTGCACCTGCGTTCGCGATAGATTCGATAACGATGTGACTAATGTTTTAAAAACATAAGTAAAATGTAAACACGATATCTAGAAGAAGAAGAAGAAAAAAAAGAAACAAAAAAGAATAATAATCGAATCGTAAATTTTGAAATCGAAGTAAAGTAAACAAAGAGAAAGGATAAAACACATTCTCACACATTTTTCATTTTTCTTCATATTTTGCAACAACGTGAGAGATATTATATATTAAGTAATCATATTAAAAAAAAAAAAAAAAAAAGTAGAAAAAAAAAAAAGAAGAAATAATAATTTGCAAAGAGGAAAATGGAACGAAATTGCATATCGATCGGATCTAGTAAGATTATTCAAGGTTCTAGAACATATTTTCCCCTCGATTTATACGTTTCTAATAATACTTAAACTATTTACAAGCGTTTAGAAATTATTTTCTATAACGGCATAGAGAGAAACGGATATCACATTCGTGCTTATCACGGTGAGATAACGTCAGAATTATTTCAAAACTAAAGGGTTTATTATACTTATTAGTACGATCGATCAATTGCATATCTTCTTTTCTTTTTTTGTTTTTTTTCTATTCGAATCTTGATATATACATTAGTAACGAAATTCTGTTTTTAGTTTTGCTTGGGAAACGATACGATTAAAAAGTAGGTCATTTAAATATTATTCCGATATGTTCGTGATCATTTCAATGGTTCATCCATATTCTGATTCTTTAATGTTCAACCTGAATCGAGACAGTAGGTATTATATATCCAAATCTTATTTATAATCATCGTCATTTTGAATCTTTTATGCACATATACACAAAAAGAAATTTATTGATATTTTTGTGACTTGTTTTTTTTTCCGATCATTATAAAAAGGAATTTAAATTAGCATATTATAATACATTGGAAGTGTTAACTTTTATCTCTTAAATAATAATTTTAATATATTAAATTGTGGCGTTGACATTATCATAAGTGTAAATGACTTATACAATAATATACTGTAATAATATATTTTTTCAATTATTCTATCACCTTTTAGAGTTTAAATGTGAAACAAAAAAAAAGAAAAGTAACACGAATAATGACTGAAAAGTATAAATTTTGGAATAATTAATGTTTCAATGTCACATCTAGTCGTTCGAGGGTTAATTATGTAAATTGTTTAGGAGCCTTGAGATAACCCACACACGATAATAATGTAACAAAACAATGATAAAAAATGAACAGACTACACCAATAACAAGAATCGATCTGTATCGTTAATAATGCACCACCTTACTGGTTTTATTTAATGTGACCATGAAAATAAATATATTATTTTTTTTTTTTGTATTTCTCTATACGCGCATATTTTTTTACGCACTTGGAATATTATAATGCGTTT
>NW_014569869.1:39849-54644 GCF_001313835.1 Polistes canadensis
GCGCGAATTAAATTACGAATAATAATATTTATTAAAATTGATCGACACACGTAAAAATTTCGTCGATGTTTCATCTTATCGTAGAATATAATTAGAAAAAAAAAAAATAAAAAAAAAAAAAAAAAAAAAGAAAATATATGAAAGTTAACTATCATAATTCGCATGAATTCGATTTTACATAATAACATGTCTTATGTTAGAGTGATATTACATAATAATGATGAATAAGTATTTAATGGTTAATCTGTACAAGGTGAAACTTATGAGAATAGCATCGTTTTTTTTCATATCATCAAGAATAAAAAGAAATAAATCAATTATTTACGATGAGCTTTCATTATAAACTATTTCCAAAATTCGGTAATTATTATTATTAATTATTATACCTACATATATATCAATAATAGCGGATCTATGCGTTGACCTAATCACCATACATATATTGTAATTTTTTATGATTTTTTATTTCGAACTCTGCGTTCACCCAAAAGAAATTTCTTTTATCGTGATCCCTCGATCTACAAAACAAGACAGACGAGATTTCTAATGAACATTTTAAAAATGTAAATAAGAGCGTATGAAACTATAATATCGAAGTTAAGGAAAAAGAAAACGTACAAAAAATCCGAAAAAAAGATGTTGAAATCGTTAAACGTAACCGATATATATATATATACATACATAGTATGAAATATTTCAAACAATTTAGATCATAAATCTTAGGAATAGAAAGTTGTTTCACCCGTTAGTGGTTATAAGAGTGTATGACCCTGCATAAAAAAATAAAAAGGACGAACCGTTGATAGAGAAAATGCAAGAGGGGAAGAAAAAGGAAAAAAAAGAAATTAAACAAGAAAAAATAACGAGGATAAAACATATTACTCGCCTTCTTTTTCTTTCTTTCTTTCTTTCTTTCTTATTTGTTTTCCAATCGTAAAACTCTAGATGCGAGAAAATGCGAATATTATTATTAGAATAAAAGACAAATTTCACAACTAATATATATATGTACATCTTAAACTATTTATTTGAAAAAAAAAAAAAAAACAAAAATAATTTAATTGAAATAATTGTTCGTTGAATTTTCCGAATTATTGTTTTAAATGTTAACTGGAAAAATTTCATTGCAAAATACGCGCAATATCGTTACAAAATTCTCCATGATCGTGAACAGTGCATGCCGAGAAGAAGCGTAGTTAATGTTTTAAAGAAAGAAAAAAAGGAAGAAAGAGAGCGAGAGAGAGAGAGAAAGAGAAAGAAAAAAAAAGCCTTCAGTGATAGCGTTATCGCGACCCTCCGACTTCTGCGACGGCAACAAGAACGCTGTCTCTTGGTTTTCAACAAAAGCCAAAAAAAATATATACATATATATATATATATATATATGTGTGTGTGTCTGTAACAAAATAAAAAATTAAAAATTGATGCGTGGAATTATTCGTCGAAGTGTTATATACGCATAACGACGCGCGCGGTTTCTCCTATTATCTAATTTTTTTTTTTTTATGCGATATCGTGAAAACACAAAAAATATACAAGTTTTTTTTTTTTTCGTATACACTTATTTATGTTTACGTTCGATCATCAACTTGCTTACTGGCAACGAGATTTCGAAAATACAATTAATTAATCTTCGGTATTATTTATTATTATTTCGAGTGCATTATAATATACCGAGTAGTATATATTTCGTATGTTTTGATAAATCCATGCAAAATGTATAATTTTGCGCGTGAAACATCAAAAAAAAAAGTATAAGTATAATTTAATGTAAGATTTGTTAGTTAAAAGAAATATTTCTCCATCACTTGTCGAATGTTAATTTTCTTTTAATATATTTTACACATACGAGTCTTTTTTTATCATTATATTTTATTCTTGTTTTAGATAACGATTTGAGAATGGGTACTGGAGGAGCTGCAACGGGCTCGGTTTTGGGTCTTCCAAATACTGGTGTTACTAATACCATATCTCAGCATTGTGCAATATGCGGTGATCGAGCTACGGGAAAACATTATGGTGCAGCTTCCTGCGATGGTTGTAAAGGTTTCTTTAGAAGATCAGTCAGGAAAAATCATCTCTATTCATGCCGGTAATTAGAACTAAATTATTCATATGAAGATTTTTTTAATTACAACGATACTGTGGAAATCTTACCTCGCGTATTAAACGAAAATATATCATTAGCATGTAAAAATAACGCGTCCCATTATTCAAAGACAAATCATATGAAATTTTCTTTTTTTTTTTTTTTTTTTTTTTTTTTATCGAATTACTTGCAGATCATTTTGTAAGTTAGTCTAAAAATATTTTGACCTGTTGCGCATTATCGACAAAATCGACTGGAAATCGAAAAAATCAAATAACCAAACTCAGCAATTCAAATTTTGTCAGTATCGTAACAGAAATGGAAAAATTGTTGAATGAAATAATTACAATGTCATTCTTTTACAGAGCTCATTTTTACTTCTAATTTTGTTTCTACCAAAAAACAACATTACTTTCAAATCATTCGATTAAATGTTATCGTTTCTTTTTCTTTTCTTTTTTTTTTTGTTCTTAACAGTTTCCAATGATTTGTCGACAATACGCAAAAACCCTTTTATACTTTTTTTTTTATGTAATGTTATCTTTCTTTTTAAGTATATCTATACTTGACAGATTCCACAGGAATTGCATTGTTGACAAGGACAAACGTAATCAATGCAGATATTGCAGACTTCGAAAATGTTTCAAAGCTGGCATGAAAAAAGAAGGTTTGTTCGAACAAAATAATATAATTACAAAGAAAAATATTAATAATATCAGATATATATATTTTTTGTTTGTATTCTTTCAATACAGCTGTCCAAAATGAAAGGGATAGAATAAGCTGTAGAAGGCCCAGTTATGAAGAACAAGCTAACAATACTAGTGGACTATCTACTAATACGTTATTTCAAGCTGAACTGCTTAGTAGACAAGTAGGATCAACCTTAGAGGTCAGTATAACTTAACCTCAGGCAAGCTGAATATTTATAATCGGAACTTGCGTTCGTTAATGCGTCGTTGTATCAAGAAAATGGCTACGGCCTGCATAATCGCAAGCTATTTAATTATATTACATTGTTACCATACATAGAAAGATTCTTCACTCTCTTTGTCTTTGTCCTTTCTTTATCTTATTATTATTGTATAAGTTTCCATCCTGTTTTTATTGTTCAATTCACGCGATCAATCGATTATTCAAATTTTGAAAAAAAAAAAAAAACAAAAACAAAATGTACTTTTGTATAAAAATCTATATAACTCGAATTAAATTGTGTTAGCAAATGAAAATTCTACGCGTATCATTTCTATTTTTTACTTTTTAATATTAAAATTTAAATAGATTTACCCCTTCCAACCACCATGTACGATCTTTATTAAGTTCATTGATTCCACGTAGATTATTATTACTTCCTTTTTGATTCTACTTTCAAACAAAAGAAAAGAATAAAAAATATTATCGGTCGTTTACCTTTCGATCGTTAATTAAACGCCATATTTAAAAATATATACATTTGGCATGAGCCAATTATGCTAACCGGAGTTGTTCGAGTCCGATTGAACGAAGAGTACTTTCGATCAAAGGATAGACAAATAAAAAAGAAAATAAAAGAGAGAGAGAGAGAATTAAAAAAAGAAAAAAGAAAACATTTAAAATAAATAAATAAAGAAAAAAATAAATAAATAAAGAGAAAAAGTAACTGTGAGAACAAACTATACAAATGAAATGGATTATTTTAACAGGCAGCAGTCAACGAAACTGATCTTAGTACGAAGCAGATAGCGAACATAACCGACGTGTGCGATAGCATGAAGCAGCAATTGCTGATCCTCGTCGAGTGGGCCAAATACATTCCAGCATTTACTGAGCTCACGCTAGACGACCAAGTGGCATTATTAAGGGCGCATGCAGGCGAACACCTACTACTTGGTGTTGCAAGACGCAGTATGCACCTTAAGGACGTATTATTGCTCGGAAATAATTGTATAATCACCAAAAATTGTCCTGGTAAGCTGAATCCCACGATAATAAAAAAAATCATCTATTATAATATATTATAAACGTAGTAAAAGTAATTTTTTTTACTTTGGTTTAACATGGTGGTTTAGTTTTTTGGTGTGTGTTTTGTTTTTTATTTAATTTTTCTTTTTTTTTTTTTCGAACGCTTACAAAACAATTTTGTTTTTTTTGTGCATGTTTATTAATTTCTTTTTGTATTATTATTGTACCGATTATTAACGACGAATCGGAATGAATCGAATTAATTAATAAGTATTGCTTGAATTTAATAATTATCTCTCGAATTTTATTTGATATTTATTATATTTCAAATGATAAAAAAAAGGGTGTATGTTGACACCGTATCAAATTATTATTCTAATTTTGGCGTGCGAACGTTCGTACATATGTGACAACTAATTTAGGACGGTGAAAGAGAATTATTATTATTTATATTACACAAATTAAATACGCTAAAACAAATGTCTTTCTAACTTGTTCGATTCAATCCACTCGGGTCTACGATTAATCGGCACAAATGGGTATTTGTGTGATTTTTTTTCTACTAACATTTTAAAGAAAGAAAAAGAACAACACAAAAAAATATTCAAATCAAAAAAATATCTTATTCAACATTGAAAGATTTCAAGATTCCCGTCGTCAAATATGTATGACCATTGTTACATTGTCTCATGAAAATGTGTATAATTCGAATGGCGAAACGAATACATACATATATGTAAATGTTGTAAAAAATAAAAAAAAAATAAAAAAAAAGAAAAATACAAGAAAAATAAAAAAAAAAAAATAAAAAAGAAAAAATAATGTGAGCAAGTAGGATATCAAGGATTATATCCTTTACGCGTCGATCGAGATTTCTTGATAAATTCTTACCATGGGGTTTTGTGTTACTATACTTTATTCAAACATCGATACGAACATTATGTATATATGTATGTGCATATCTACTTAAAGCTACGAATTATTTAATTCTCCCCGCTAAAAAGTTGAATCGAGCAGAACCTTCTTAACAAACACACGAGGTACAAATACACGCTCACGCACGCATACATATATACATACGGACAAAAATGTATACACATATACACATAGGATTTGCGGCCTTCACCTTTTATCCTTACGTAATTTGGCCTTCGAATTGGTTATATGCGTCGCGTACCCCATGTCACAACATTGCCACGTCTATTTATCATCGAAAATTCTTTTTTTTTCGATAGTCGATTCATCATAATGATTATTGTCCTTCCATATTTCTAAGCTTATTATACTATTTATTATTATGCAACGTTTTTATCTTCATCTTCTTTTTCTTTCTTTCTTTCTTTCTTGTTTATTTTTTAATGACAAAGAAATGCCTAGATGATACGACGAATCAACGAGCTCCATTGTATTTATTATTTAACGCGAATTTATTTTTTTTTTTTTTTTTTTTGACATTTTCATATTCTGTGAGATCGAACGTATATTTCTTCTTTCTTCTACAATCGTATCGAAATTCAAATTTTCGTTCTATTATACGAGATGTAATTATGCATGTAATTTTGGAACGAGATAAGAGATACATAGAGAAAGAGAGAGGCAGAAAACAATTATTTATGCTGATTTCTTATAAAAAAAAAAAAATACAAAATATTGAATGTGGACGAAAGAAACAACACAATGATCCAAATAATATTTTGTTTTTTATTAAACGTAAATGCATACGTACGTACATGTGTTATCCAAACACAGGTCTTGCTTGTTGGATGATAATTAAACGGGTGAGTTTAGCTGGATGTAAATGATACATGCACCTTGTAATGTCATTTTGTTGCTAACAAAAAAAAAAAAAAAATACAACGAGAACTTTTCAAATTTATGCATGTGGTAAAAGGTTATTGTTGCAATTAGAAAGGAATGCTTACATTTATACTTTATTTTTAATCAGCACTAACGTTATATTCCAATCAATAATTGCATTGGAATATTCAGGATTAGCATAAAACTTTTCTCATACTTTAATAAATTATATTTAATTACGAACGAAATATTATTACACAGTATGTGTATCAGATCAATTCTTACAAATCTTGTTCACTCAATATATGCAGAACTATCAATATATTTGTCTAAAATATATAAAAATGCAAATGAAAATAAAAAAATATTTCATGAAACGTGTGGAAAAGTTTGACGCTCGTCCTGCATAACGTTATTCTTGCATCGAATCGATCGGGTTATGAATATTCTTTTTCTTTTCGGGCAACAAAAATATTGTCATCGAAAAAAGATCGATCTAAATTATAAATATAAAAAAAAAAAAGAAATTAACCCGAACGATTCGTTTGAATATATTTGCACGATACTTTTGGGCTGTAGCTAGTTGACTGAGTCCGGAATTATTGTTTAGTGTTGATCGGATTGCATGCAGTAAAGGATTGGATGGTGATGGTTTTGTGTGAGTTTAGATTCCCCTCTCCCCCCGTCTTCCAAAAAAAGAAAAAAAAATTAATAAGAAAATATGAGATTCATTGTCGCCGGGCTCAGTCGTGGTTATTAACAAAGGAACAGTATAACCGTGGTTATCAGTAATAACGTTTTCAACAGAAGGACGTAATCAAGAATTGGACATCAGCAAAGTTGGTTCGAGGGTAATTGAGGAACTTGTGAAACCGTTGAACGACATCCAAATGGATGATACCGAGTTTGCTTGTCTCAAGGCTATCGTGTTTTTCGATCCATGTAAGTAAACAGAACAATAATTTTATATAATAATGAGAAGAAAAAAAAAAAATAAGAAATTAAAGAAAATAAAAATTAAAAAATATATATAAATATAATAAATCATTAATTATTTCCATCGGCATATACACCATCACACGCGGGTTCTTTAAAGTCTAAACGATAAATTAGATCTAATTGAGACAATCACGTCTTAGATATATATATATATATATATACATATGTGCTAACGAAGAAAAATAAAAAAAAATAAAAGGAAAATCATAAAAATATGTATTTAAATCTTTCTTTTCATAGACGCGAAAGGTTTGAGCGAGCCAACAAGAATCAAGAACATACGTTATCAAATTCAAGTCAATCTGGAGGATTATATAAGCGATCGTCAATACGAAAGCCGTGGTCGTTTTGGGGAAATATTATTGACATTGACGGCATTGCAATCGATCTCTTGGCAAATGATTGAACAAATCCAATTCGTCAGATTGTTCGGAGTAACACACATAGACAATCTTCTGCAAGAAATGCTTCTTGGTGGTGCAGCTACCGAATTGAACGGAACTTCAACGCCAATGCAAATACCAAATGCACCTGGAAGTTACGTAAGCAGTAATGAAAGTCCTACAAGTCCGTTGACACCTTCTAATATTGCTGGTGGTCCAATAAGTCCCCAAGAACAAATATTATCAGCTGCCAGTCCTGTTCTTATCATTAGGGATCTCGTATCTATCGGAGGACAGGAAGATGTAAGCTCAGTTAGTGGTTTCAGATTATTTAAACAGGAACCTAATCTTGAACCTGAATCAACCTTCTGACTAGATCAGGAAGAACTTATTTAGTAAACCGATTTTTTCATTTTATTCTCCTTCATATACAACGTTCGGAAAATTATTTAATTATACCTTTCCTATATTCATCGATCATCACACGTGGATGGATGGTTTCAAACAATTTTCTTTCGCGGTCTAATTAAAAAATAGATTTATTATTTCTTTTTTTTTTTTCATATTCCAAACTTTTCAATCCATCCACGTATAATTTTACGCGTACGGAATTTTAGATGCTCGTAATTTGTAGATCTAACGCGAAAGAAAAGTAATTAAATACTTTTCTGTGCGTGTTACACTCAAAGATCATTCCCTTTTGATAGAAAAGACATCTTTCCTTTTTTTTATATTTGTTAGCAATCAAACGGAAAGGTTTTTAAAAGATGTATTATTATCGATCATCGAATTACATGTTTACTTTATTACGAACATTGAATCACGAACTACGATAATCTTCAAGGCCGTCTTCGAAAAAAAAAAGAAAAGGAGAAAAAATGTGGATTAAGAAATATTATTTCAAATCGAAAAGAGATAAGTTTTTTACGAAAGTGACGTGAATTATCTATAAGAGATATCGAACAACGAAAATTGTTTATCTCGTTTCCCGTATCTATCGGACATAATCGAAGATGTGAGTGGCACTCTTCTTTTTCTATTTTTTGTTTTTTCTTCGTTTCTTTTTCTTCTCTTTTTCTTTTTTTACAATAGCTCAGTCAGTTATGGCCGTCTTTTTATTTTTCAAATTAAATTCCTCACCTGTATAAATAACGATCGATCATTGAAAAGATAAACGGGATAAGAGATAAGATTGCATCTCCGTCATAAGCTGACGCCATTTAAACGGACATTGTTAATCTTTTAAACTTCTTCCTTTTTCTCTTTTTTTTATATTCTATTTCTCTTGAATGAAAAATAGTAGAATAAGAATTGGTAATTAATAATCAAGCTAATGAACGATGAAAAACATTTTTACGGTTAATAAAAGATGGTATCGAAATGTATACAATTCTAATGAGACGTGCAAGAACCAAATATGTGATCATTTTTCTTTATTAACGTCTCTTGACAAAAAAATATTATATTTTAAATACTTTATATATATTTTGTTGCATGTGATTTTAAAAATTTTGAAATATATTTTTTATATAATTTCGTCTATAATTTTAATTAAAAAAAGAAATACTTTTGTTATAAATATATATCAAATTTTTATATACATTACTGGAATTACTTAGTTACGTCTTTTAAAATATACAAAACATACAAAAAAAAAAAAAAAGAAAGAAAAATAAAATAAAAATAACATAAAGAAACCAAAAAAAACATGAAGAAAAAAAATTTTGTATTAAACGTTAAAGACTATATTTTTGTAAATTTAAAATTTTGAAACTATTAAATTTTATGCATGTATATATATATTTATATACGTAACTAAATAGAATTGTATGCATAAACATTGCATTCATGCTCGCATAATTATTTAAAAATCTTTTACTAACTATTACTACGTTAACTTTTTCTCATTATTTTATATTTTTCTTTAATAAACTAATGCCAACATTTAAATAATTAGAAAACTTTGAAACATCACGGTGTTCACAATAAGAACATATATACCTCGTATGTGCTTTGATTATTATTAATTGAAAAAAAATCACATTCCAAACGTAATAATATTAAGATAGATTAAATTATATTTAAGTAATCGTTAAATAATTCAAAGGAAAACACGTGCAAAATATATGCAAAGTGTTTTTCTTTGAAAATATAACAAGCCATTACAATGCAATTTCTATTAATAATGCTGTTAAACTATACATAAATGTATTGATAATCTCCTGGAAGATAATCGATGCCTTATAAACAGAGAGTCAATGCATTTTGTTAAGATCATTTCCAAAAAAATATCTATATTAACATAATGGCCGGATAAAAAGCAATAGTATAATATATATATATACTTTTATATAATTATTAAATCAATTATTATATGATAGACATATGTTTCATCAAATGAAGGTGTGTTTGTCAGATACACTTATAAAATCTTAGAAAAAACATGAATGATGATATTCTAAATACTGCTACTATGCAATAATGTGATAATGATATTTAAAAGCACGATACGACGCAATATTCCTGTTGTTACCGATATTGTAGTTATTTAAATATTTTTTCATATAAAAGAATGATAACTTTAATGCCACAGAACAGTGGTATGCAAATTGTTAATACTTGTTGACATGATTGATAAAATGTCTACAAGTATCGTCGCTATGAATTGTTTTGTTATATAAATTAATTTAAGGATAGTCATAATATCAATTTATTAGTGTATGTTCTTATAAAGTTTATGAAAATTTAATTAATTCATACTTTGTGCACCATTGTTGAAAAATATTACATTATAATAGTTGATTTTTTTAAAAAATGCATAATCTATTCTGTATAGTAATTTACAGCAATTACGTTATTAATTTCTTAGATTATAAAAGAATATTCATATATGTATATGTTTACTCCTACATCATAAATATAACTCTATTAATTTAAGAACTTAATAATAAGCTAAGTATATTTTGTATTTTTGTACGAAAAGATTTTATGAACGTCGACTTTTGTAAGGTATGATACAAATATAGAATTAAAATAAAAGTTTTGTCAATTGCATATAGCTAATGCATGTCTATAAATGGCATGAAAGTTATTTTATGGCTTAACATGAGGTATATATATTTTAACATTACTTAGTTATGGGTTGTGAACTAGACATTACCATTTTCCATTGCCTGAGTCTTTTTAATATTGTTGACAGTTCAATGGTTGACTGATTTCGTACAAGAAATGTAAATACAATTTTTATTTGTTATTTAATAATTAAACTATAAGCATTTGTAATTTTAAATAAAGGAATATGTCTTTATTAGTCTCCCTTTTACGGGTTTGAGGAACTTTTTTACGACACCTTTCTAACACAGCCAAAAGCTTTCCAAAAAAGTCATCTTACTACCGCCTCTCTAGAGTCAACAGCACATGGTGTTCCCAAGTGATCATTGATCAAAGTACTAACCATGCCCATCGTCGTTTAACTTTAGTGATCTTACGGGAACTAGTGCTTTAAACGAGGCAAGGCTGTTGACAGAATAACACAATATGTGATTTTTAAATTATCCACTTTATTTGAAACTATATACTAACTGAATAATAAAAAAGAATTTCTAATATATATCACTTTTCAAATTAATACATAATCTTTTGATTTGCATATCTCTGTTGTTACAAAACCTATAAAACTGTAGAATTAAAAATATTAATCCCTTGCACTATAACAACATATGAGACTTGTGATATGCTCAATGACCATAGAAAAATGAAATATAGCACCAACTTTGGCACGCAGCTAAGAATGTTAAATCATAATGCAATAGGTTTATAAACGATTCTCCTAATATTACTACAGTATAAAAGTCTTTTTTTAGTTCAACTAAAGTTAAAATTCCTATGTATGCAATACGTATGCAATTATGACTATTAATAATCTAATTAACTATATATATCATACATTGTACATTAAAATAAATTAAATTCTATTTATTCATAATCAGTGCGTTTACGTTTCTTAAGATTAGCAGCCACCTCCGACGTCTCTATGATACCTGTACCTTTTTTTAACCAATCGTTTAATTGTACCTTAGCTTTTCTACTAATTAAAAACAAATCTCTTTCCAATCTCGGAAGCTGACTACCCAACGTCAGATCCGAAATAGGATTCTGTGCCCAATCCATGATTAATCTGAATCGAGATTTAAAAGTCTGAAAGTTAGAAAAAAAAATAAAACTAAAAGAATCCTATCATAAAGAACTTAAATGTAAACTATAAAAATATTTAAACATAAGGAAACATTAAAATAATAAACATAATGATATCAATTTATCAAAGCAATCAAAAATCACAAATTATTAATGCGATACCTAAATATTAGAAATAGATTAATTTCAATATGTTCGCTAACTTTATTTCCATTCACTCACCTCGAACAAATTTTCTGTTATTTTCTCACTTTCTCGGATGTTGAAAGTTCTTAAATACATTCCTACCTCGTAGAAATAGGGGTTCCATTTGCTCAGCGATACTGCACAAGCATCCGCTTGAAGAATTTCTCTGCGGACAGAAAGTTGATGTTGAGTTGAAGTTACATACATTTGTATTTTTATATACATTTATGTATTATAAATGATTTATATATATAAAATCTTTAATTTATATTTAAAAATACTAACCTATAATTATCCTTATATATTTTTGGTAATTCTATGCTGATAAGTGATCCTTGTATAACGTTGAGAGGATGCGTTAACCAAATGGGAAATTCCAACTTTGTTCCTTGCTTTAAGTCTTCCAAATTATTAGAAATATCCAAGAAACCTGAAAAAGAATGTTATGTTAATATATATAATTTAATCAAAGAATCAAAATATTTTAAAATCAAATGTAAAGTAATATCAAATGTAAGTAATTAAGGTTAGGGTTAGAAAAACTTACCTAAACCAGGTAATGGAATATCGATCGTACATAATATACGTTCTTCTGTAGCTAAAATGTCGTTTATAGAAAAATAATCTGGAGTATAACTACAGCATAAAGGCATTTCTAACAAAACAAACGAATTATAATCAAACGCAACGCACACACTAATAAACTTGATAAAGGATTAAAAAATGGCAGTAAATTTTTACCGCCTTTGGCAAATCAAATACTACGTTGATCAAAGGTAATATAAAGGCGCGCGATTTAAACGCGGTAAAATTCAAAAATTGATAGCTCTTTAAGAATGATACGAAATCTTATAGAAACTAATACGTTCTTTTCATTATTATTTTATTTCGACAGTTCAAGACTTATGGACAATTATTACATAATAATTTTATATGATGAAAGTTTCCTTGTTGGTAATTTTTGTAACGTTCCAAGGTGTATAGCTTCGTTTGTAATCCTCTCTCTCTCTCTCTCTCTCTCTCACACACTTCTCCATCATATTCTCTCTCTCTCTCTTTCTCTCTAATAATATTCATACAACCCATCACTCTTTCACGAAAAAAGAAATAAAAATGTTCATTTAAACTATGAATGAATTATGAAATGCGTGTACTCTTGATTATTGATCGTCAATTAAACATTATTATTCTTTATCATTACCAATACATTATAATCATTAAATTTACCATTAATCATTAGGATTACGATATAACGCTATTATTATATTTTCTGTCCAGTTTTACTTCATTAGTCAAGTTGTTCTTTTTCTTCTACCTCCCCTTTTCTTTCCTTTATGTATTTTTTTTTCATTACTTTTTCTTTTTTTTTTTTTTTTTAGTGCAATCATTTTATTTTATTCGTAACGATAGAAATTACGTTTGTCGTACATATTATTTTATAACCGCGAACGTGTGTGCGTATTTATCGCGATTATCTCGTAATATTTGTTATGTCCAGATAAAAAATTTCTAGACGACGATCGGGATTCTCACTCTTTCTCCTACTTTTTTTTTCATTTTCTTTTTCTTACAACGCCACGTCGGTCGCCCCAGATTTGATAGAATAAAAAGCGTTTTTATGTTACATAGGTCTTTGCAAAAAGGTCAAAGTTGAGACCCCTTCTAAAACTGCCAGTACATCGCTACCCTTTTCGAAACATCCCTCTTTTTTCTTTCTTCATTTTTAGTATCCTTCTTTCTTTTTTTTTTTTAACAGATATTTAAAGCGAGTCGCACAAAACGCATTTATTCTCTATACTCTTCCGAGAGAAAAATATTTATTATTGATCTCTCGAGATAATATTATTGTTCTTGTTGAAGTTATTGTTGGTTGTTGTAGTCTTTTCGATATTAATTCGATCGAGTTTTCGATTCTTTCGACATAGTTTAATTGCCGATTTTGGTCGATATGAATCCAAGTATACCCATTTCTCTTTCTTTCATTCATTCTTTCTTTCTTTCTTTCTTTCTATCTTCCTTACTTATTTCTTTTCAATAATCTTCACATTTATTATTTATTATATTTTCTATGTGTGTATATTGTTATGCGTGTACATTTTATTATTTTATTTTATTTTATTTTATTTTCTTGATCGAAGGAACGATCACGTTGACTTTCACGAACTCGTCGAACAACCATCGACAAATTGGAATTATGTGTGAATATTATATTATAATATTTACTTACGATATTATTGTATCGCGATGAATCTTTAAAAAGTTAATCCTAGAAAAAACGATCGCGTTTAATAAATAAGGGCTGGTACAAAATTTTGGTTTAATCGTCGTTTAAAAGCCAACGTTAATGCATTCCATCATTTTTATGATAAACAAACTCCTCTTAATTCTTAGTTCATTTAAACATTTGTATGAATGTGTATGCACGCATGCATGAATGTATATATGTGCGTGTGTGTATATGTGTGTTCGTCTTTTCCCCATACACTTCCGTCATATATTACTATTATTATTATTATTATTATTATTATTTAATTGTCTCGTCGTGTGAAGAAAATTACGCTCAAAATTTTAATCGAAATTTTAAAATGTGCGAAAAGTGTGCATAATTTTACATTAAAATAATGTACTTTTATGCTTTATGTATATGTGTACGAGTTTCTGTATGCACGTAATACGAATGTATGTATGTATTTAAATATGTTTAACAGCATTATGCAGTTATTTACTACGCGCCCTACACGTCATTCTTTCCTTCATCATGCTCGTACGTTTTACCCAATTTCATTTCTTTTCTTTATATTTTTGTTCGTATCTTTTCTTCTATTTCCACCGAGCGTCGAAAACTATGTGACTAGAAACGCTATGTTTGTATGTGTGTGTGTATGTTTGTATGTGTATAAATATGACTTAGGTTTAATATAATGTAATATAATATAATATAATATAATTTAATATATAATATAATATAATATAATATATATATGTGTGTGTGTGTATGTATATATTTATAATATTTATATATTACTTACGACCCCTTTTCATTTCTCTCTCATTTTTTTTGTTGTATTTTATTTTTCTATGATAAACCTTTTTATAGGTTTTTGTCTCGTAATTTAAGCTAATTTTACAATAACATGGCAACAATGGTGAAAATTAATAATACTCTCTCTCTCTCTCTCTCTCTCTCTCTCTCTCTCTCTCTCTCT